>NW_020954556.1:4773681-4887057 GCF_900497805.2 Vombatus ursinus | reverse complement strand
CAGTGATGGTTGAAATTAAAGAATCTTTATGCATAATGATTATTCATGTATGACTTAACCTTTCAGTTTATAATCTTTGCATTAGGTACTATTATTATCAAGTGTTAGTAAGCATATGACCAAACCAGAGAAAGTCTGCTTTTGATCCATGTTGTCTTAGGTCCCTAACTACTTTAATTTTTTCCCCTCTCTTCCATTTTTAATTGACATGTCCAGTTAAAATAGATTTCTGAAACAAGTGTTCCATTCCATCAACATGTTTGAGCTGTTTGTCTCTGTCTTCATTTAGTATGTGCTCGTAGGATATAGATTTTATTAATAGTTAGGCAGTATTAGGAAGACATGTGTTTTGAAAAATACTAAGTTTTGAACTGATCAGTGTCATTTATGCCACCAATTCTGCTTCTTTGGAATGGGAACAGTTTTGTAGTTTCCTTTATTTTTGTTATAAGGTAGTAATATAGGATATTTTACTCTACTGAAAATTTAATATATTGGCTTAAGTACTTAAAGCAGATGTGAAAAATATCAAGTGAAAAGAATAAATGCCTTATTTGAAATACACTATAACTATATAGATTTTAACTTTGGACGGTATTCAAATAATTGTTATTAAGAAGAAAAAGTGTGGGGCAGGTAAGTGGTGCAGTAGATAGGGCTCTGGCCTTGGAGTCAGGAGGAACTGAGTTCAAATCCTGCCTGAGACATTTGACACTTAGTAGCTGTGTGACCCTGGGCAAGTCACTTAAACCTGATTGCTTCACCAAAAAAAAAAAAGAAGAAGAAGAAGAAAATGTGAGTGTCAGAGCATCCTAATTTTCATTCTCTTCTTTGCCACAGATTAATGTGGTATTGGATAAGTCATTAAGACATTTTGCCTTAATATATTTTCCTGTATATACTAATTGAAATAAATTTTAAAAATTAAACACAACCTGTTTGAAGAATATATTGAAGGTATTCAGTTTCAAATAAAAGGATCTGTTAAAAAACTGAATTTATTGTTGCTAATTAAATATAGTTGTTAATCTAACCTTTCATTTTCCTTATGTTTATCCCAAATCCTGATATTTTGCTTCATTGAAAACTTCCTCCAGACTTATTCTCAAAGATGCTTTAAGGCAGCACTTGGAAATCTGAGTAATAACTCACCTCCTTTAGATTAATATTTAGCAGGAAAAAAGTTTTAAAAACATTAACAGTTTTACTACAAAACCAAATAATTTTTGAAGTTGTTTTATTAAAGTTTGAATTGGTTTAAACTTACAGTATGAAGTAATAGACTATTTTCTATTTTTAGTCAGTTCTTCTGAAAAAGAAACTTGAAGAACATTTGTAAGTATGGGAGTTCCCTCTTATTAATTGAAGTCTTTCTAAGTGCCTTATGTACCCACATTAGAAAACAATAGCTGGGGGGGGGGGGGAACAGACCAGCTGGGGAGTGGTAAGGAGACTTAGATTAGAATATGTTTTAAAATATTAGACCTGAAAGGGATCTGGGAAATCTCACCCCATTTACAGATGTGGAAACTGCATATAGACTGAACTTCTAGTTTAGAGCACTTTCATTAATACCAAACTATCACTCTAAATGGTTTTATTTTTGATATCTAAAAAACAGAATTAGAAAATATTGCAACCATTTATTATATCTCATTGGGAAAAAATCCTTATGAATCTTTACAATTCTTTATATAAATTAGGAAGTACTCATACAATAGCAAAAGTAGTATAAGGAGAATTTTTGTTGTTTGAAAAGTATAAATAATTCACCAGGAAAACATGCTTATGAAGGTCAGTAGTGTGATATAGCAGCCAAAATACAGTAGTGCTACCTTTACACTGAATTGAGAAATATAGTGTCCAGTTCTAGGGTGCTGAGAGTCCCAAGTGTTCTCTTCCTGAGTCAACTATCTCAGATGTTATGATAAGTTCTGGGCTCCATATTTTGGTTAAAACATGAATAAGCTGAAGAATGTCCAAAGAAGATGTATGAGAATGGTTAAAGGGGCCCTAGGTTCATGTAGTATGAAAATTGTTTGAAGCCACTTTGGATGCTTAGCCTAAAGAAAAGACTTAGGGGGAACATGGTTGCTGACTTTGATTTGAAGATCTACCATGTGGAAAGCTACATAGTTTACTGCAGTAATTCATTTTGCTTTTCCTAGTTATATTTATTTCTGTCAGTATTTTATATCAGTGTGCGACCTGTGAAGATTTTGAAGTTTGATTTTTAAAAGGTTCTCATTCCTGGGCAAGGAGAGGGGAATAGAAAAGATCCCAGAATGTTCTTTTAGAAGCAGCTAGGTGGTACAGTGGATAGAGAGCTGGACTTGGAATCACAAAGACCTGAGTTCAAACCTAGCCTCAGACACATACTAGCTGTGTGACCCTGGGCAAATCAGTTAACTTCATCTGCTTCAGTTTCCTTATCTATAAAATGGGGATAATAAAAATACCTGCCTCCCTAGAGTGTCATGAGTTTAAAATGAGATAATGTTCATAAAGTGCTTTCTAAATCTTAAAGTGCTATGTTATTATTGTTGTTGGAATACTATAAAATAACTGGTATATAGGCCTGAAAGAAGAAATCCTGGTTTTTGTTTTTATTCATTTCCATTTCTTAGAAATCTTATTCATTGGTAATATTTTAAATAAATCTTTTTGCTCAAAGCATGCCTTCTGCAGTGCAACTTCCATTCCAGGAAGATGTTCACTTGAGGTAGAAAAAGGTAAAAAACAGTAACATTTGACACATGGTTTTACAATATTTTATAATAACAGAGAGAAGCTGCATGAAGCTAATAATGAATTGCAGAAGAAACGAGCCATTATTGAAGACCTGGAACCAAGATATAACAACAGCTGTGAGTTTTTCATAACGAGCAGGACTTTTAAAATATATATATTTTTAGAATCACAGAGATCTCTGATAGTTTTACCTTCAAATTGAATTGTCTTTTTAAAAAGATGGATTACAAATAGCATAGGTGTGATGAAACTTAACTTAGCACTCAACTGGAAATTTCAGACATTAATCATATAGGTTTCTATATTAGTATGTTAGTGAAGAGCTTGTGTTAAAGTGTTCCATTTCCCAGATGTACTCATATTAGGAATTTTTAAAAACTATTAACAAGGAAAAGATTTTGCATATCCAGCATAGTTTAGCCTTAGAATCTAGACATATAATAATAAATCAAGCGATTCCGCAAGCGTTTCCAAAATTTTGAACATTTTTCATTGCTATGTAAAATGGGGGTAATAGAGGCAAAAGTGATTTTCTCATTATTTGTTTTTCTTCGTGCAGCAATAAAAATTGAAGAATTACAAGAAGCTTTGAGGAAGAAAGAAGAAGAAATGAAGCAAATGGAAGAACGATATAAGAAGTACTTGGAAAAGGCCAAAAGTGTAGGTGTTTTCATGTGTATCCACTTTGAGCTGCACTCACCCCCAGTTGTAATGATGCATTACTGAGAGTAACCACAAGATTTAGAGACTTCATCTACATCAGCCTTCCAGTAACTGTAAAAACGTCAAGAATGGTGCAAACCCACTGTTTTGTCCAGTGTTTGCAACAGCCAGAGAAGCCACTAAGCAGTGACCAAAACAAAAATGAAAAAAGCTGAAAAGACTCCAAGGCACTCTGAGAAGACCCCTTAGAGAAGCATGATCCCCGCTTTTCACTCACCAGAAGGGAAGCATGCCATTCAGCCAGTGCCTGGCCAGCCTCCAAGGGCTTTAATAGAAAGGGTAGGGGAAGGAGATGAGTGAAGAGGGACAGGCAGCAAAAATGATTTGGAGATCAGAAATGGATACTAAAAGCTATGAGAAGCAGCAGTGACAAACAGCAGTTAATTAGGAGAAAACTTGAGTATTTAGTCAGATATACAATTCTGAAACTTCTGAGGACCTCTTGAGGCCCCTCCACAGGTGCATCAGCTCTCGGGTGGCTCTGCACACTTGATAAAAACCCCTATATCCTTCACCAGCTTCAGAGTACCATCATGCCACACCAGCTTTAGTGTGTTGTGACTTTTAATGAAAAGCCAGACTCTCACTTATAGTGGAATAGGACAACACTGTGTTAATGAGTGCTGCCTTAGAGGTAGCAACAAGTTTGGTCCAGTAGTCTGAGAAGTGTTCTCTGGTTCCTCTCTCTCTGCCTTTTGCCACCAAAATGTTAGTTCCTCAAAATCCTGTTGTTTCTTTTCTGTCTTCATCCCTTTAACGTTGATCGAAGTGGCAATCTAATCCATAGTATTATAAAGCACTATAGCTTGTATGTATTAGTTCTTGAAATGTGCTTCACACACCATCAGCAAACTTGATACAAAGTCATTTGAAACTCATAAAAGAAGAGGAGCTGGTGTGTTAATGATGCAGGAACTAGAAATGTTTTTAATGCTGCTAAAAGTAAAAAGACTTTTAGAAGAGAACTGGCAGCACTGGAGGGGGAACAGAAGGGCGTGTAGTAGGAATCAACCACGAATTGAGTTTAGCAGGGCATTAAGAGGGAAGGGGACTGGAATTCCAAGGCCTAGGCCTGAATGAAATGCCTTAACACGGAGTAGCGAGAGGCGAGGGGAACAAGGGCTGTAGACTAGGGACATGATCGGGGATGGGGGGGTTGAAGGTAATGATGGTGAAAGCTAAAAAACAATGCAATCTAAGTGATTATATGGGAAAGGCCAGATGAGATTGTATTCAGAGAGGAGTTTCAACATAAGTGTATGTACAGTCCTTCACAATCACTTTGTGACCTGTTTAACCTGAGGTTTTTTGGGGTGTTTTTTGTTTGTTTGTTTGTTTGTTTGGTGAGCTTTTTTGTTATTGTTTTTGGTTTTGCTTGTAATGGCTGATAGTCTTGTTCCGCTTGGATGTGTCATATATGTCACTGCAAGTTAAAATTTGTCAATTAAAACACATAATAGAAATGGTACGTTTATGAATGTTAATCTTATGGCCACCTCCGGTAGATGATGGAAGTAGGTTGGAGATGAAATTCATAGAAGCTGAAAAGTTATTCTCATAGCACTTTCTGCTGCTTTTATATACTTGTAATTTGAGTCATTTATCTCTATACATATATTATTTCCCCCTGCTATAATTGCTTGAGGATAGAATCTATGTCTGTATCTTTATATCTCCCCTGGAACCTAGTACCATGCATTGAGTATGTAGTAAGCCTTTAATAAATGCTTGTTGAATGAATTTATTGGATGTTTTGTTCAGGAGGTTGAGAAACTATGAAGTTTGTGAATTGTTATATTTATGTGCTATTCAAATGTCAGCTACCATATTCAGATTTTAATGAATAATTGGTAGGTTTATTAAAACTGCCTTTTCATAGTACATGTAATTATTTCTCATAAGATTTAGTTGCCTATGTTTTGCAATTCCTCACCTAGATATTTTCTATAACACTGTATTGTAAACTTCAGCATAGTTTCTATTATCATTTTTATAGGTTATCCGTACTTTAGATCCTAAGCAGAATCAAGGAGCAGCTCCAGAAATACAGGCTTTGAAAAACCAACTACAAGAACGGGACCGGATGTTCCTTTCATTAGAGGTAGTTTCTATACTCTTCAGTTAGTGTGTGTGTTTTGGGGCACTTTTTAGGTATCATAGAATCATGGGCTTTTAAGACCTAGAAGGAACCTTAGAGACCATCTGGTCCAAACCCCTAATTTTATAGACAAGCAACAGGCTGTGTAGAGGTGAAGCAGTTTACCTGAAGGCACACAGTAAGTGGGAGGGCTAGTTAGACTTAATCCCATGTTTCCCAATCCACTGTACTCTCTGCCACACTGCAATGTCCTTCCTATATAATTGCATCCTATGAATTTTGCGATGGTGTCAAACTCTTTAATACCTTTATTTTTTTTATTATTATTATTAGAAAGAATATGAGAAAACGAAGAGTCAAAGAGAGATGGAAGAAAAATTTATTGTTAGTGCCTGGTACAATATGGTAAGAAAACTAACGTTTCAAAAATAGATTTCCAGGTTCCAATAATTTATATAACATCTACTGCATTTACACTAGAAGTAATACTACCAACTGAATCTGAATGCAGTTGCTTTTTAGTAAGAAAATTCTGTCCTAACACACACTAACAAAAGCTTGATGCTGACCAGGGGCTAAGAAGCAAATCTGTGAATAAATGATAGGCTCCCATCCCATAAATAAATTTTAAAAAGAATAGCTTATATATGGTATTATAGTGGAGACCAAGGATAGGACTTGAGAGAAAATAAATATCGTCAGTCTTGTACCCTTTTTATTGAACCATTTTGTAGTTAGGCTAGTTTTCTATGTGAGATGGAGAGGAGAAGACTCTGTAATATGTTCTGATTTCTGCTTCACTGGTCCACTTTGTAGCAGTGGCACTCACATTTAGGCTTAGACTGGTGGTAGCAGTGCTATAAAAACAGCCCCTGATCCAAAGTTGGTCTGTTGTAATGGTCTGGGGAAGTTTTTCAGTCTCAAACCATTGGACGGAGATTCTTCTGGGAGAAGTACTTTAAATTGGCCTCCACTGATATAAACAGTTTAAATCCACTTTGGAACAAAGTGCTGACCTGTAATTCTGGATACCTGATCACATTTTTTGAGAATTTTGAGGCTACTGGGCCTCTCTTCCTTGATTCTATCATTTCTTCCTAGTTTCTTTTCCTTTCTGCTTTCCCTTACACCTAACAAACTTGCCCCTACCAATAGCCATTTATTCTTCCCTTTTCCTATCAGTGATCCAGTTAATGGCCATCATACTGATGGCCTCTTATCCTCTGATAAGGAATAATGAATTCAGCCCATCAGAAAATAGCTTCCTAAGGGAGTTTCTTCTCCAAAAAAGAAAAGGAACACGGATTGCAAGAGAAGAGGAAAACAGTTTTCAGCTTGGTGTCTTTGAGAACCCTTTCCATTCTTCTTGTGTTTGTCAATTATTTCTTCTCTATTAGCTCTCTCTCCCTTTCCTTTCTTCCTGTTTTTAGTTTTTTATAGTCTGAAAGTAGCCAGTGGCCTACATTTGTCAAAATATGCCTATCTGGAGATGTGGTATTTATTGAATCAAGAGATTTAACCAACTGTTCTTTCAGGAACTAACCTGTGATTCTAGAGTTAGCATTTTTAAAACCCACTACCTCCATTTTTGCAGTTTTCATTGATACCCATTTTCTTTTGGGAGGTTCAAGTAGACAACCCTTGTGGAATTATAATTGGGTTTTTGCCACACATTCCCAAAAGAAATCTCATTCCATTTATTATTGCTGTTTGTTTCTGTCCTGCTTTTAACTTTTTATCTCTAAGGAATGTTATTAGGAATCAGCTCAGGCTTTTAATCACATCGTTCTTATTTGGCCTTTCTTAATGCATTTTTGTTGACCAGAATTTAGAACTAGAATATATTGCTTGTCATCATCGGTGGTTTCAGAGTGTTGGACTGTAATGCCCCATAAGAATGATTTGAGGGGCAGGTAGGTGGCACAATGGATAGAGCACCGGCCTTAGAGTCAGGAGGACCTGAGTTCAAATCTGGCCTCAGACACATAACACTTACTAGCTGTGTGACTCTGGGCAAGTCACTGAACCCCAATTGCCTCACCAAAAAAAAATCGTCACTGAAGGAATGTACCTAAAAAAACTCAATAGAGACATATATATATATATATATGTATAGGACTATTGGTTGGGTTGAAGTTAGTTGCAGGTGATAATGGAGAATTGGGGGATAGAGGGAAGGAAAGACAGTGAGCCTGGGTCTTCCTTTCACTCCAAGGCTTGGGAAGTATGGCTGTTCATGGGCCCACTCCCACCAATGATTGGCACAGGAGTTTTGACATGCTTCATTTCTGACCTAAGCTGGTTCACCCTTCCTTATGCAGCCTGATGGCCTCTAGCTCCTGGGAGCTCACCATTTAGTGTCACACTTGTGTACATCCCATTGGCTTAGCCTTATTGCAGCTTAGAATTCCCCGGGCTCAAAAGATACACCGACCTTGGTCTCCCCAGTATCAGTGATTGTGTGCCACTATGCCTGGTCAAAATTCTTCAATGAACAGAAATGCTTAGTAAAAAAGATACAGAAATGCAGTCCTTCCTCCTGCTTAACCACTTATACCTACCATGTCTTGTACAAGTTCAGATATACTACTAAGATCTCTTCTGTATTGGATCATTTATCCAAAGAAAATAGAATATATTTTAAATAAGCAGGTCTCTCCTGTAAGCTGTTTTCACATTATTGAAGTTGCCATTTGCCTTTCTTCCTACTTCTATTTGTTTATTTCTTTACTTTTCCTAACTTGTTTTTCCTTATCTCCTACTTAGTTGTATCCAACCTTGACAGGATAAAGGAACATCAGCTATTATCACTCCCATTCACTTTCTTTCCTGATCTGTTCATAGACTTCTGCCATTGGTGTTTTTTTTTTACCTCTGAACTCAGAGGTTTTCTTTGAGATTGCTTCCCTTTGGTTATGTTACGGGTTCAGCAGTTTGACTCCCCATGAACTGAATACGGTTATGATGTTATGAACCCGTCTTCCGTCCAAGCTAGTCTAGCCCTCTTCTCACTTCTTAAAGAAATACCCTTTAACTTCTCAGTTGGACCCTCTGGTATTGGGCTCTCAAGAACTTTCTTAGTTTGTTTCAAAACACAAGCGTGCCAGAAGTGAGCAACGACAACATGGCGGTATGTATGGTCCCATTTGTGTTCTCCCAACTTCTAAAATATAAGCAATTGTGTTTTCTTTTCTCATGATTTATAGACAATTGGAGCAAATCAGCTGCTACTAATTGATTACTCTTTGTTTTTCTTACAAAATCAATATAAGCCTAATTCTGAGGTGATTACATGATTGAATGTGGATAAAATATATTCTAATATATATTTCTGCCTTCATAATCTATTGCTTGTTCCTTGCAGACTATAAAATTAAGCACTTTTTTCCAAAAGGAGGGTTTGCACCTAATTGTTGAGCTAAGACATCTATTTCTGCATTTTGAAATTTTAACTTTTAATGTCAAACATTTAGTATTTGTGATTCTAATAATAAGGCAAAGAAGCAGATTTGCATGAGGGACTTTAATGCTACTGTGCTCCATTAATTTTCATTAACATCTTTCAATTTTCTAGGGAATGACACTGCATAAAAAGGCAGCTGAAGATAGACTTGCTAGTACAGGTTCAGGGCAGTCATTCCTGGCCAGGCAAAGGCAGGCAACAAGCGCAAGAAGGTCTTACCCTGGCCACGTCCAGCCAGCCACAGCAAGGTAGAGAATCCTGGTTATTGTGGCCATTGGAAAAGTAACTGACCTCCCTTCAAAGCAGACTTCTGTTGCACGTGACAACATTTCAGGAAATTAGCCAGCTTATTTTCTGTCTCTGTACTGTGTTGATATTCAGTTATTCTGCATTTCAGGCATTTTTTTCTATATGTGTAATGAGTTAGTTTCTTCTGCTATTTCTTTTGGAGTCTTTTTTTTCTTCCTTTTAATGTGCCAAAATTTTTGAGATATCCAATAAAGAATGTTGTATGACATTCTCTTTACTTGTATAAAAATGTCACCACTTGCCCAATGATGTAGGCTTTGTAATTATACTAAATTTCCTGTCAATAATTAACATAAAATTTATATTTTTCATTCTTCCTGTATGTTACCATGCTTTATAAGAACGTCTTTGTTTAAAGGAAAAGAATCTTTTTATGATATATTAATCAGTTTTAAATTGTTTTCTGAAAGTTCTTCAAATAACAGGTATACTTTACTGCATAAAATGATTAAGAAATGTACTTTTTGCAAAGACTTGAATATATAAGCAGGGGTGCTAAAAATTCAAATCTTATTGGAAGCACCTGATTGAATCTTCAGAGAAAAATGAATTTTTCCTTTGATTTGCAGAATTTCTCGTTCTTTTACATTAAGCATTAATAGAAAAACAAAATAACTTTGACAACTGCCCGAATTTTTTTTCATTTTTAACACTTTCATTTATTTCCTGGTATATTGTTTACTGGCAGAAGTGAATGCTTTATTAGAAGCAAAATCAAGAAATACGTTTTTATGGTTATTGAATCATGAGTTTAAATGAAGGCTTTTATTTAACTCTTAATTGTAGAGTATTGCAGTAACAGGTTCAAGCTCTAGCTATTTGGCTATTGTTAATGTTGATGGTTTCACCTATCCTCACCAACTAAAAGGTTATTTTAATATATTTACAAATAATCTTCTTTTTAAGCATTTTCATTGTTGAAGTTTCCCACATTTGTTTTACTGTTTTCCTGATCATTTACTACTTAACCTTTTATTTAGCACCTTAAGACAGGTGACTGACTTCTTGTGTTTATATTCCGCTTTGGTTTCATCATTGTAAAGTCTTGTACAATTTGTGCATATAAAGTGACAACTCAGTTTTTTCAGGCTAAGAATTTTTCTTAATACCATCTGAGTCTACTAGTCTGGGGGTTTGTTATGTAATATCCTTCTTTTATGGTTGCCTCAAAGTGCTTACATTCATGACAAACAGATTGTAAGTTATAATTACCCATATAAGGAATGATTGTAAATTAAGTGTTGACTGGAAAGCACTTTGAATAAGTGTATGAGGTGCTATATAAATGCTAAATGTCATTCATTTGGAAATTGTATGCCTTCAGCCTGGTCTTCCATGTTGAATTGTTTAAGTTCAATACCTTAATTGTGTAATTTCCTTATTATCCCCATTTTTTTCTTGTAGAATGGCCCACTTTTAAAGAGCACAATGTATGTAAAACTGGGGATGATTTTTAAATGAATCTCCTAATATTATAACTTCTTTTAAAAGAGGCTGTTCCTTATTCATGAATTGGCCATGTTTGGTGCCTGAATTTGGTTAAATATATTAAATTTGAATTAAGTATCTTTGTGCCCAGGTTACATAGAGATAGAAACATTACTTCAGTAAACATTTATTAAGCACTTATGTGCAACAATTTATGCTTATTTTGAATTTAATATAAACTACTAAATTTGAGCTTCCAAACACAATCCCCCTACGTGAACTAATTAATGAAGTTTGAAAAATACTTTTATAATTTTATTATCAAAATTGAAACTTAATTTGGATTTTCAAAAGCTATATTCGGAATTTTTATTTCAGTAGTTTACTTTTTTGATATACAGTACACATGCAAATATTAAACAGTAAAAAAAATCTTTTTAAATTCCAGAGGAAAGGAACAATTAGGTATTAGAATATATAGAAAAATGACTCAAAAGAAGCCCAGATTTTGTTATTGGTCTTATAACATTTGCCTTGTAAGCTTAAAAGTAAAGTTGCATTCTGTAGTTTGAAAATTATTGATGCTAATCACACCTTTTCTGCCAGTTGTCACCTGAGCATCTAAATTTGCAATTAGATCACATCAGCATGAAAACAGAGGTGATGAGAGTAGCCATGCAGTACCATAATGTGCACTGAGGAATTCCTGGAGGTCCATTGATTCAGGCTGCTTAAATTTAAATGCATAATATTTTTATGGGAGTAGGATTTGACAGGGATTTTTTTTGGTTGTATCTTACTCCTGTATCTTAACACAGAATTGGAAACTGAAACTGCTTTTGAAGACAGGCCTTAGCAAGTCTAGTTAAGAAAAGTGAAAAGAAAGGAGGATCCTGTGAGTTATTTAATGAAATGATTAGTCGTTTTGAATAGTAGGGTAAGCTTTTAATCGTAGTTTGCTGTTATCTTTATGCAACCACTGTCAGCCCCAAGGATACATTTCTAAATTGGGTTAAGAAGATGCCAGACTTTATAGCAGGAGGATTTGTTTCTGATGTTTCCTTGGCATCTTTTGCATGCTGTTGTCTTTGTGTTTACGTTTGTAATGCTGACCTTCTTTTGAATTGTTTCCATTTAGAATGTTGTGTCTTGATACACAGAAGAAATTGTAAAAATTCTATTTTTTCATAACCTTTATAAGAAACATGATCTAAATATGTTATATAGTATGCGTGACTGAGGGCCAAGAGTAACATTTTTAACTTTTCACTCTCTCAGCTTTCTTGTTCCTAACCACAAGTGTGGTGAGAATCTTTGTACATCTCCTCCTCTACAAAATAATGGCTAATAATAATGTCTCAGGATTGTGAGGTTTAATTAGTGAAGTACAAGGAATTTTGAAGAAGTTAATAACTGTATACACTTATAAATACTATTACATGTGACTTTTTTTCCTTGTTTCAGAAACTTCTTATGTACATTGTCTACCTGAAGTTATAATTTGCTTCTATGGAACTAATTATGGTATGAATAAAAACACAGTATTATTCTATTTGGTTGGGGTGAGCTATTAGTATAAGTATGTGGAATTGATAAGAACAGGTGTCCAGTTTTATGCAAAGGACTGTTTTCATTCTGAGGAGAGGAATAAGATGAAAAATAACAAAAGGTGAAAGCATAGCATTTGAATGGCATTGAAGTATCACAGTGTAAACAATCCCCTAGACGATTTTATCCTTGCTATCAAATTATCCAAGGTTCTAGATTAGAAATGATCTAGAACTCAATAACATCTGCTCATACCCTCCACTTCAGAAATGGATTATTTCTTATTTCCCTAGGGCCTAGGATACTGATTGATATCCTTTCTTAATTAATTTTTATTTCATTTGAGGGTAACATATGTTCTACTAATGAATTACTCCGTTAATTTTTAAAATAGCTTTTTGGCTAAATCCCAGTAATCTATTAAGATTAGGTATCATCTTGAAAAGCTATTGAGTGTACAGGAAGTACTTACACATTTAACCCTCCCAAGACAACAGTTCATTAGTCAAAAGTCAGTGGAAAGAAAAAATGAATCTGGAGTCAAGGGTCCTGGATTCAAATCCTGCCTCGGTTGCTTAATAGCAGGGTAGTCTTATTCCTATATATATCCTGTACTTATATATCACTATATCCTGGGCCTTAGTTTTTTCATCAGTTCTAAGGTCTCTTTCAGTTCTAAATTTATGATCCTGTTGTCTAGATAATAATGCTGTTCTTACCATCCGTTAATCTTTAGAATGTGAAACCTACTCTGGAACAGAAATCTTATTTTACAAATGAACAAATCCTAGGCTTTAGGAACATAAAAAGTCTTTTCCTCCCTCTCACATTCAACTGCTATGTTTGAAATTTATCTGAAACTGTGTCAAAAACAAGTTACTAGAAATGAATAAACTAGTTTTACAGCTGTGTAGAGAATATATTTGTTACAAAACTGTGAAAAAGGTACCAGATCTTCCAGGCTTTGGGACACCAGCATTATAAGGGGATCTTTTTTTAGAGACTGCCATCATAAAGATGGAGCAGTATGCTTGTTAAAAGTAAAGACAGCTTGACATAAATTTAAGAGACTACTGTATTAAACTAAAGGAAAAATGAGAAAGCAAAACCCTTAGCATACTTTTTGTGTGCTTTCTGTGTTTTTCTTCATGAAAACATTAGCAAGCCAATTTAAAGTTGAGAGGAGAAACAAAATTTACCTTAAGAGAATATAAAATTTCTGGGCTTTCCATCCAATCAAAATAATCTGATTTCTTGCTCAATCTTTTCAGCTTGCCAAAATGGCAGCTTACTTCATATTGGTTCCTCTTCATTTTATTATATATAAAATTGGGCTTTGAGAGTCATTCTTTCTAATGATAGTGATTAGACTTTTACATCATGTTTGGAGAAAAATATTATAAATGTGACTCTAGTTTTTTACTTTCTATAAAGCATCTAAACAATAGTATACATTTCTTTTTATTGAAAATTTTCATCCAATATCAAGGGTAAAATATTCTGTTAAAAGAGAAAAAAAAATCCTTAGCCTGTTCTGTTTTGTAACAAATTGGTTTTTGAACTTTCCCAATACCACAGAAAAGCTAAAAGTTAAATACTGTGTTAAGACAGAATAAAAGTGACCTTTTGGGGGGGGAGGAAGGGCAAATTGTTAGTATGGTACAAGTATGATCGCTTCAGTTGTTTTTTTTTTTTCAATGGCTGCATATGTCCTGGGAAATTATGTAATCATTATTGATCCCTCTTTTCCCCCTCCTAAAACTGTTTGTTCATCCAGTGTTCATGCAGTGGATATGAATACCTGTAAAATTGTTGCATGACACTGTCTTAAAATAGAGAACTACTTGGTTTTCCTGTGTTACAAAAAGATAAATTAAAAGTATCATTCGCTTCTCCAAGAAGTGAAGGCCAAGCAGGACTTGGCAATTGTATAAATTTTGGAAATGCTGAGAGCCAGAAATCCTACCTAACAATACTAGTCAGGTGTAATTTGAGGCCACTTTTCTGTATCTATAATTGGGAGAACATGATATCAGGGACAAAATGTAGGAGAGAGGAACTTATCTGGATAAGAAATAAGTAATGTCTAATAACGAGAAAGAATAAGATTTATGCAAATTAGGCTTAGACACATTCCTAAAAGTAACAGTTCAATAAAAACTTGTGCTTTTATTGCACATGGGAATTAGCTCTGTTAACATTTTCATGTGCTGTTCCTATCATTATTATTACTTAGAGAAACAAATATTTAACCTTGTTAATAAACCTTTAGACATAAGCACTGTTTATGAATTTTTGAATTGTTCATTTCTATTGTGGATGCTGGCCAAAGAGATTATGTATGCATTAATCATATGTCTTTTGGAGAGCAATTTGAAGGCATGTTCTCTATAATTATTTGGATTGAGAATACTCTTCTAAAATAATTTCTAAGGCTCTCCTTAGTTTATTACAGTCTGTAGTGTGGTGAGAATGATTTGATGACTGAAAATCATGACCAGATGGGTTCTCAAGGTTACTGTTCTGCCACTTCCTTCTTCCAGTTTTCAAAATGACTTCCGGAGAACTATAGGTTTTCACAGGGTAACAACTTCAGGAGCACCTTAAAAGTAATATGGTCATTTAGTTTGTCTTTTCTATCATTTCCAGACCCTACCCCAACACTGCTCTAGGTGTTAGAATTCTGAGGATTACAATGAGTGAACTTAATAATGTTGGAAGACTCTACCTATTTAGGAGAAGATTAAAACTAGTCAGGTAATAGTCCCATGGTGAGAAGAATGTTGTCTATCACAGCAGTGGAAGCAGAGAAGAAATAAACAAAAGGATAGGCAAATAGAGTGATTTTTTAATATATAAACACACATACATATCCTATTTCTTTAGATCAGCAAAGGTCTTTCTGAGCTGTAAAAACTGGCGATGACAGTTGATGACTTAAAATTAGGAGGAGGTGCTAATATAGAAATGCAAAGGGTGCATTGGGAGAAATAGTCTTTATAGTATATTTGTCATGTGCTGTAACACACTGTATATACACTCTCAACATGTAATTTACATAGGCACTCAACAATACAAATGTGTCTTTAATGTTTTACTACTGCTACTAGTAATCATTTATGTATTATTTATACATTTCTTCAACACTCAATGCACTTTACAAATACATCCTTAATTCCCCCTGTATTTCTCCCCATGTATTCTTTCTGTCTTTTCCATGAGAATGATCTAGAAGGATGGCCCAAAATAGATGGGCATTTTACCTATTCCTAAATTGGTGAAATTCTAAGCCTAGAACCAAAACATCTTTCTTTTCAGCCCAGTTAGACCTAATGGCAATTAGTTGGCTTTTTTATGGAGCACATTAATTTAGCAAAAGTGTTAGATTAAGTCCTTTTTAAACTTTGGGCCTAATAGCCATGTGTTTTTCTGATGCTATAATCATATAGCTCAGTCATCCACTTGTTTGCCTGCTTTAAATAGTTGGATCATCAAGCTTTGCATTTGCTGATCTATATCAAGTTAACTTTGAGAGGAATCCTTCTTGAGACAGGAATCTTGCAGAGTAACACTAATTACTGGTTGAACCTTAGAATTATCTTTTATGCCCCCTGGAATTTAAGATATATTCCTTTAAACTTCCACCCTCTAAAAAAAATCCCCAACAATTTATAAGGGTCTCTCTTCTTCCTAAAATCATAGCTTTTTCTCCACCAAGGAAAAGTACTTACCAAGAGCCAAACTCAGTCTCCATAGAGTTGATGATTTTAGAACTTTCTTCATAGACTTTTAACACAAGAAGGTTTTCTTAACTTCTTTGTGTCTTCCTCACAAAATGAAAAGAGCTCACTTTGCCCCGAGTAGACTTCTGAGTCATCACAAATACCCAAATATAAGAAGGGAAGCAAAGTTTGAGGAGTTATGGTCTTTTTAGGGTATTCTCATCCTGGAAGCCTCAAAGTGTATGCTATTGATTGTGAACTTGGCAATTGTGTTAATGTTTTCTTTGCCAAAGTTTTTAATTCAGTCTGTTATAGGAGTTTTGTGTCACCTGTTCTGTCCGTCCTCCCTCCCACCCCCCTCCTCATCACCTCTCCAATTATATTAGGAATCAATGAGAAGGTAAAAGTCACATTATAATTAAATCACTGGAATGTATCTGCTCCATAGGGCATTGCTCTTTCTAGTAACTGCCAAAGAGTAAGTCAGTTTACCAATGAGGGTAATAGACAATACTTTCTTGGGCTTAATTTTTTCTTAGAGATGTGAGTACTATCTGTTCTGTTTGTCTGCAGTATTGTTTCTTCTTCTCTGGTACTTAAATGAGTCTAATCAGTAGAAGAGAAGTAGATAGTGGGGCAAAAGAAGTCTACACTTCTTTTCCTTCAACAGTAGTGCTATTTTATAATTCTAAAATGGAAAATCAACTATTAGCCCCCTTCAGAAAAGGAATTCAGACTATTTTGGTAACAACATCACTGAGTACAAATCTAGGAATTGCTCAGATATTTCAGTGAATGAACAAAAAATTTTACATATATATTTAAACCTAATTGGGAACAAATAGTGTTTTTGGTTCAAATCCCTTCTTTGTAGTTTTTAATGTAGCATATTGTTGAAATAGGTAGCATGCAATTGTACTCCATTTTTGGTGTTCAGAAAAGTACTAGAAAAAGTCTTATCCCAGAAGGAATGAGAGGCAATCAACTTACATTAGGCCATTTAGGGTATTTTGTATCATAGTTTAAAAGAACTGTTTCACCTATTATTCCTGAACTTCATATCTAACCCTTTAAATCACAAGAAGAAGCTCGCACCTTTTAAACTCATTTTTAATTTGATTGGGTTTTTTTTAATCATGTGGCTTATACCGAAAGTTAATGTTTTCTTAGCACTTTATTTCTCAGTGAAGTTGAGCTTTATCTATTACATAAATATTGTGAGCTGTTTTCATTTTTAATAGTGGTTAAATGTTATTTTTTTATTTCTGGGATATGATTATGTAATTGTAATATGATTTATTCACCAAGGACTGTTGAGTACTTAGTCTGTTTTGAAGTTTGTCTTTAAAACATCATATAATGCTTTGTTTCTGTAATGCATTATAGCATAATGAAACTTTACGCCTTTTTTCATTTTTTCTTCAACTGATTTAGTTCCCCTTCAGTTATCTCCAGTCTCCAAGTTGTCTAATGCCCCTCACCTCTAAAATGTAATGAGATCTAAGCAAACTCTTAATGTTTTTATTGGTAGTTTTTATCTTTGTGATCTAACTTGAATTATTAGCATTAAGCTTATCATTGACTTTTATGTATGAAGCAAATAGTAACTCAGTCATTGGGATAATACAACTTTTAATGTTTTTGAAATAACATGGATCCTGTTACCTGAAGCACTTGTATATTCATAAAGATTTATGCTGGTCTGTTGTTAAAGATGTTTGGTGAAATTATGTAGTTTACTAATGATTTTTTCCAGTAATTAGTTGCTGTTACCGCAAACCGTCCTATTTAGTTGTCTTCATGTTTATCTATTTCTTTTTAAAGTAAACAAATTAGATAAACAACAGTTTTTCCATATAAATCAAATTAAAACTTTATCATAAAAATCTTACAGCTGAATATTGGTAAACAGAGTACTTAGTAATCATTCTTTTCTTTGGTAATCCAATTCAATGTCATTCATGTTTTACTGAAAAAACTTACTTTTGGTTAAGGAAAAATTTCCGTTTGCTTAAAAGAAGTAAGTAATTCAGCATAAATACAAAAAAAGTACTACATATGCACAATTGTTTGGATCCTTTGTGCTTTGATTATTATGGTGGTATGTTTACCTTAAGTCTTTTTTTATTTAATGTTCAAATGCACTAAAATATTCCATTTTCTGTTAAGATGTCACATTTGCCACTACAAAAGCACCACAATTCTTTGTACTATCAGGGGAGATTAATTTCCAAAACTGTCTTTTAGTATTTTTAATATTTCAGCATCTACCAGACGTTTGTACCATTTAAGATTTTTATTTTGGACATGTAATATTAAAATTCAAACGTAAACTAATAATTTGCCTTAATCTACTTTTGCCTTTGGGTTGGGGGGAGGGAAGATAATGAATAGTTTAAAAAAAACTGAGTTAGAAAAAGGTTTTTTTTTTTTTTCTTTTTTTGCCATTTAGTGCTTAAAGCTTTTCAGATGATCTGAAAAATGACAGTACATTAGATTTGGAATTGTATTTTACTTACAATTCCAGTTCTGGTATAGCCTTATATTTATGTCTTAAATATTGTAGAATCTTCTGTGGATTGTTGTATTTTGTAATCTGACAGTTTATACCCACTTTGCATTTTGCCACTTTCTAAATGGAAGTTGCTGGATATATTGTTCTCTTTTCCTACTGGAAATTAAACTTATGATGGTAGAGTTTCATTCATGATTGAAAGTGATGGGTGTCATATAGGGCTCATCTTGATTATGGAGTTATCTATATGTAATTGAGTCTAAGCATTTTTCCAACATGCTAATTTATTGTGTGCTGAGTATGGCTGAATTTGCCACTTTTATTTTCTGAACAGGAATTTGTTTGAAAGTCTTCAGTAAAAACTTGACTAATGTACCACCACTCCCCGTACCCCAAAAGTGTCCAGAAATCTATCAGAAAATGGATTTGTAATATGTTGAAATATTGTATTGCTTTTTGTTTTCATTTTAGTCTTATAACTGCCAAATTGTTACGGTATTATTAAGGATATGTGTGTTTATATATATGCATATAAAATATATGTATATGTATATGAAAATTAAAACAAGATTTGGTCAAACTATATTTTCCCATTGAATACATTAATGTTTTCAAGGCTGCAAAAAGTGTACAGTTGTGAAACAAGTTGTAAATAAAGACTTGTATAAAATTTCGACTTGGATTTTTTGTGTGTATGTGGTTAAGTTGTTAAGATGCAAGATGATTTTTTTAAAGCTTTTTCATTTAGTAAGCATCCATTTTATATAGTTTATATTTATTTACATAGTGCTTTAAAGTTTACAAAACACCTACCAAAGCCCTTTTTATTAAGCAAGGGAATGTAGTTCAAGTGCTCTCATTTTATAGAAGAAAAAACTCGCACCCAGAGAGGGGAAGTCACATAGTAAATATTCTAAACTGGGACTTGAACCAATGTCTTCTCCAAGTCCAGCGTTCTTTTCATTATACCATGTTGCCTTTACGTATGGCATTACCCAAAGCATCATATAAATGAGTTGGGTTATGCTAATTAATAAAGCAACAAATACCTATCAAAGGCTTCCTATGTTCCAAGCATTGGGGATACAAATAAGGTAATTGGACAGTTTTCAGTCCTGGGCATTGGTGTGCTAGTAAATGTTTAACAACCAGTTTCTGTGGGGGAGAGGGAGATGGAAGTATGACATATTTTTAAATTTAATATGCAGTATTAACATTTTCTTAATCACTTCCTTAAGTCTAGACCAGGTATCAGCATCCAGCCACTGCCCATTTTTGTTCAACCATTGAGTTAATTTATATTTGTTGTATTTGAAAAGGTGAACACCATTTTTGGGAGTATAGTTTGCATAGTTTACTGGTTTAGACAATCAACAAAACAATCAAGCCCTGATTTATAATGTTTGCTTGTTTCCAAGGTGTAAAAGTACACACTGAACACAGCTATCTAGTCAGTAAGAACAGACTCCAGCACACTTCGGGACCTAGGTCACAGGAGGAATTGGAGATACAGGTTAGATATGATTCACAGATCTCTCAAAAATAGTGCTGGAAAACTAATTGTAATACTAAATATGTGGTCACAACCACTAGCTACACTCTTTGACACTGGGCTTTAAATTACTTTATTTGAGCTTCATAACAACTCTATCCAGGTAAGTACTAGAGATATTATTCCAATTTTATGGATGAGGAAAAAATTTCAGAGACATAGTGTTACATGGGCAAATTACTTTATCAGGAAAGAATTCATAGGGCCTTCTTATGCTGTCCTCACCACACGGGGAGTGCACTGTCATGGTTGGGGATGTCAGAGTCCATTAGTTAGGAGAGTGGGCATGCAAGAGTATGTAGGGAATGTTGTGACTAGAATACGTGTTGAAAGGCAACTCAGAAATCCAGTGCTTCAAGGCTGCAGGGCACTGGGCTTTTTTTCCCCTGAGTATAAAATCTCCACTGGAAGTGTTCTCCAAGTCCTTCCTAATCTAATGAATGCAACTGAATGCAATCTGCAGTCTGGGCATTGCACTATTAGTTTCATATTGCTTGCTGGGCAGCCAATGTTGGAGGGAACCTTAGAGGCCACTAAGCCTAACTCCCTCATTTTTCAAATGAGGAAACTGAGGCTGATAAAGGTTAAATGACTTGCCCAAAGTCACAGAGCTAGTCATTCAAGCAGGAGTTGAACTCAGGTTCAACTCCCAACCCAACTCCAAGCCCAGTTCTCTTTCACTGTGACACCTAGATGTCATCTTTTTAGACTTCATCTCTTCAGAGCTGCCTAAAGGCTCCAGATTGCTAGGGTAGAGTGACTGGAATCTCTCTTTGTTAAGGGTGAGTAGATATCTCTTTAGTCATAGCTACTATAACCAGCTAACAAAAGCTAGATAGGTTGTGCTTCAGGCTAAGATTACGTCTTCATGTCTAAAAGTAAGAAATGCCTACTATGTTCCAGTCACTGTACTTACAAAGACAACAATAAAATAGTTCCTGCCCCCCAAGCAGCTTTTGTTCTATCTGAGGCAACGTAGATTTATACATTAATGTAAAATACATACAAAAAACGAGAATTCCAAAGGAATAGGAGAGAGCCCAGCAACTAAGAAAAATGAGAGACTTCCTAAAGAAAACAGAACCTAAGGTAAAATTGGAAGGAAGCAGCGATGAAGTGAAGGTGCATGCCAGGTATGGGGAACAAGCTATATAAAGACACAAAGCCAAAAGATGGTGTGTGAGAAATAGCAAATAGGCCAGTTAGACTGACCTATAGCCACACTTACCTCACTTAGGGTATTTCCCATGTTCCCAAGATCCTTTCTGGTCTAGCATGCAAATGAATTTGAGCCAGAACAAAAGGTAAGCTAAACAGGTTTGCCACTTAGCTCACATTTTTTCCTTTATTATGCATATCTGTCAGCATCAAAACTGGTTATTCAGTGCTCTATTTTGGTAGTAGAAAAATCTAACTGTCTCCCTACATATATTTCCTGAATGATATAACATCAGGTCACCATGTCCATGTCTTCATTGGAAATGTATCATGCAGCTTGTGCTGATCTGGATTCCCAAAGGCCATGCCAGAGGAATATAAGTTTGAGCAGGTCCAGCCTACTGGAAAATATTTGAATATAGCCTCAGGGATAGACTGAATCTTCTGTCAGGACCAACCCAGCTAAGTCTGGAGGGGTTTATTACCTATAAAAGTCTGCCCACTATTGATGAATTCAGGTATCCCATTCATGACAATCCCTTACAGCCCATATATGTAGTCTAATAAAATTATTAGTCTAATGATTAAAACCCTAGATAGAAACTAAAAAATGAATTGCTCTATAATAATTAGGTCAAGAACTAAATTTGCTTCTGTTTTCTTTGCAACTAGAAATGGCAGAAAAAAAAATAGCTATCAGGGAGTTGATACCCAAGATAAATGTACTTTATTGAAAAAATACATAGAGAACTGAGTCAAATCTATAAGAATACCAATCATTCCACAACTAATAAATGGCCACGGGATATGAACAGGCAGTTTTCAGAAAAAATCAGAGCTATCTATAGTCATATGAAAAAAAATTATCTAAATCACTATTGATTAGAGAAATGCTAATCAAAACAACTCTGAGATACCATCTCACTCACACCTATCAGATTGGTAAATATGACAGAAAAGGAAAATGACAAATGTTGGAAGGGATATGTGGCGCAGTGGATAGAGGTGTTGGGCCTCGAGTCAGGAAGGCCTGAATTAAATCTAGCCTCAGATACTTGTTGTATGACCCTGGACAAATCACTCAACTCTGCCTCATTTGTAAAATGAGCTGGAAAAGGAAATGGCAAACCATTCCAGTATCTTTGCCAAGAAAATCCCAAACAGGGTTATGAAGACTTGACTGAAATGACTGAACATGGTATGACAATGCTCTATTGGTAGTGTTGTGAACTGATTCAACCTTTCTGGAGAGCAATTTGGAATGATGCCCAAAGGACTACAAAACTCTGCATAACCTTTGACCCAGCAGCTCTTTTTGTGGTGGCAAAGAATCGGAAATTGAGGGCATGACCATCAATTGGGGAATGACTGAACAAGTTGTGGTATATGAATATAATGGAATACTATTGTTCTATAAGAAATGATGAGCAGGCAGATTTCAGAAAAACCTGAAAAGACTTACATAAACTGATGCTGAGTGAAGTGAGCAGAACCAGGAGAATGTACACAGTAATAGCAACACTGTGTGATGACTAATTTTGATAGACTTAGCTCTCCTCAGCAATGCACTTCCAAGGGACTCATGATGGAAAATGCTATCCACATCCAGAGAAAGAACTATGGAGTCTGAATACAGATGGAAGCATACTATTTTCTCTCTCTCAAATTTCTCTCACCAAGATAGGTGAACTGCAAAGGTTTTATAATGAATCTTATTGTTACAATCATCAGGCAAGTCTGGGCTACTATGGGATGTAGGTATTGCTTTTATTTCTACAATTCTAAATTTGTGGCCATTATTTGTCTTAACCTCCTAACCTAGGAAACTAGGGCAAGTCATTTCTTAAACTTGCCAACTCCTTGCTCATTGGCTTAATAGCCTTACATCCATGTATATAAGACCATGTCCTTATGGTTTCACAGAAATATATTCTCAAAGAGAGAAAATGATAAAGAGGCAAAAGGCTCTAACTCTTGAGTAATATACCTAACTTTGTGAAAGGCAACAAGATCTGATTATTTCCACTTGAGGCTAAGATATATGTGGTTGACTTCCAGATATTTCCAAATGGTAATGAATATACTTTAGAGGCCTCAAGATAGCTGCTACTATAATTGTAGCCTGATATTTCTGCTGTTGTGTCAGTGAAAACAATGAAAAATAGCCTAGAAAATTGTCCTTAGTGATATAGTTTACATTTTATCCTTAATGTAAAGGGGAATGACTTAACTTCCTTTAGGTCCATTTGAAAATTCACAGATGAATTTCATACAAATGCCTAAATACATGGGTTTTGGATATGTTTTAGTAATTGTCTACAGTCTCTCGAGTTGGATTGCATCTTTACATGGAGAAGTGATATAAAAGATGTAAAGAACTTTTAGATTATGTTATTTCCAGTTTGAAGTTTTTGTCTGATGTCAAGCAACTGAACGGCTCATTTTACAAGTCAGAGCCTCAAGGATATTTTTTTAAAGATTCTTCCACTAACCTATAGATAGCATTGGCCATATCAAGTACAGGGTTCAGGCAGGATGGAACAAACAAATGGAATGTAAAATTTAAAACTCTTCATAATTTCAGATGAGTTACAGGTAGCTTATTTTGATGTTTTCTGGTTAACTCCAAAAGATTTGCACTGGCTTTCACCTCTTAAACTAAAGTTTGGGAAGGCCAATGTAATTAGGTTTTGTCAGGTCCTACTAAACTTGGCACTGTATGACTTGGAACTCTGTGAATCTGTCCTAGAAACAAGGTGGAAAGATTCATCCCAGGGACTCTTAACAAATGACACTGAACTGGAAAACTCCACGGTAATGATTTATGTATACATGTCTTTCAGTGTAAGTGGCCCAAACTGTATAATTTGTGGACCATGGTTAGGACAAGCCCCTTTTGACTTAGAATTTCAAAGGGAAAATGTCTCCCAGAAGCATACAACTTCATGAAGTAGAGAGGTAAACCCAACACAACAGAACAAGAAACCTGATTTTTAAATGAACATTAAGATACATTCCCTGTTCCTTTTTGTCCTCCTGATTAGAGAGTATATAATATATATAGTCTTGATATATTATGTACTCATATATATGTATATATATAGTATATATTACAACTACATAATCTTCCTGATTATATAGGAATAAATGAAACTTTTCTTTAAATGATCAATAGTATATATCTAAAGCCAAGAGCTAACATGATATGTAATGGAGATACTAGAGTTCTTTTCAATAAAATCAAGGGTGAGACAAGGATGTCCAATGTCACCACTTCTATTTGACATGATACTGAAATTATCACTTTCTTTGCAGATGATAGGATAGTATACTTAAAGAACCCTAAAGATTCAACTTAAAAAGTAAATGAATCAATCAATTATGTCAGCAAACTTGCAGGATATAAAATAAATCCATACAAATCATCAGTATTTCTATATAATACCAATAAAACCCAACCAAAAGAGATAGAAAGAGTAAATTACATCTAAAATTACTACAGAATGTATAAAATATTTGGGAGTATTGCTTTTAATATAAACAGAAAAACTATACAAATACAATTACCCTCTGTTTACAGAAATACAGATTAGAAAAATATTAATTGCTCATGAGTAGGACAGGTGAATACAATAAAAAATGACAATACTACCTAAATAAATTCCTTATTCAATGCCATACCACCAAAGGATTACTTTTAGAACTAGAAAAGAATATAACAAAATTCATTTGGAGGAACAAAAGATCAAGACTTTCAAGAGAAATAATGAAATAAAGTGGGAACCAAGTGGTCGTAGCCATGCTACATCTCAATCCATATTATAACAGTAATTATTAAAACAATTTGGTAGTGGTTAAAAAAAAAGTAAAGAACATCCTTCAGTGAAACATATTAACTACACAACATACAAAAGCAAATGAATCTAGTACTCTCGAACTCAATAAACAAAAAGACCATAGCTACTGAGATAACGACTCACTATTTGACAAAAACTTCTGGGAAAATTGAACAACAGTATGGAAGAAACTAGATTTAGACCAACATCTCACATATTATACCCAGATAAGCTCCAAATGGATATGTGATCTACATATAAAAAGTCACACTATAAAGAAATTAGAGGAACATGGAAAAAATTATCTATCACGTCTATGGATATGAGAAAAGTTCATGCCCATAAAGCAAGAGAAAGAATCAAATAATTTTGATTATATAAAATTAAAAAGTTTTTAAGCAAACACAGTAAAACTAAGATCAGGGAAACAACTGGGAAAAAATCTTTACAGCAAGTTTCTCTTATGAAGGTCTCCTTTCCAAGATGCATAAGGAACTAATTCAGATTTATAAAATTAAGAGCCATTCCTCAATTGATAAAAAGTCTAAAGATATAAACAAGCAGTTCTTAAGGGAAGAAACCCAAGCTATCTATAACCATATGAAAAAATGCTCCAAATCACTGCTAATTAGAAAAATGCCAATTAAAGCAACTATGACAGTCTACCTTATACCCATTAGATTGACAAAGATGATAAAAAAAGAAAAATAATAAATGTTGGAGTTGCTGTGGGAAAAGTCATATTAATGAACTGTTGGTTGACTTGCGAAAGACTACAACCATTCTGAAAAGCAATGTAGAATTATACACAAAAAGTTACTTAACAGTGCATGCTATTTGACCCAGCTATACCACTGCTAGATAGATGTCTACCCAAAAGAGATCAAAGAAATGGGAAAAGATCCTATATGTAAAAAAATATTTATAGCAGCTCTTTTTGTGATAACAAAAAACTAAAAATTAAAGGGACATCCATCAATTGGGGAATGGCTGGATGTGTTGTGGTACATGAATGTGACATAATACTACTATGCTATAAGAAATGGGGAAATAGATCATTTTAAATGTAAGTGGAAATACTTATATGAATTGATGCAGAATGAAATAAGCAGAACCAGAAGAACAATTTGTACTACAACATCCGTATTCCAAAACAAGAAGTTTTGAAGACTTTTATGAACTGATGAAGAATGAAATAAATAGAACCAGTAGTGCAATTTATGTAACACCGTAAAAACAAAGAAACCTTTGAAAGCTATAATTATGATCAATGAAATGACCAACTATAATGACCAGTGATGAAGCATATTATTCACTTCCTGAAAGAGAGGTGATATATTTAGAGTGCAAAAAAATTTTTTTGTATAAAGCCAAAAAAGGAATTTGTTTTGCTCAACTATGCATATTTGTTACAAGGAATTTATTTTTTCTTTTTTTTTTTTAATGGGTTGGAGGATGAGATGGAGAGAAAAGAGATTTCCATCAATTTTTAAAAATTCTTTGAATAGAAACAGGATACTATGGATATGGACTGTTACATCCACTTTTCAAAAAATTAAGTTTTTATTGATGCCTTTTGTTTTTTATGTCACCACAGTTTCCACTATTTCCCCTTCCCTCCTTCTAGTGAGCCAACCTATATAGCAAATAATATTTTTAAAGACAAAAAAAAGAAGAGGAAAAAAAATCACCATTACTGATCAATATATTGAAACTATATTCAATATACAATACTTGTGACCTCCCACTTCTGCAAAGGGGTAGTGTGAGTCTCTTCTCACTGTTTTCAAAAGAGGATCAATGGGTGATGACTTCCTAGTGAATTGGATTTAAATGAGAAAGAGTTGCACTCTCAGCCTCACTCTCTCTTCCTGAGACACTGAAGTCCAAAGGCAAGACAAAAGTCAGGACAACTGGCCTTGGTCCAGGATGCAGTGGATGACCTTGTCATCTTCGATATTTGACCACAGTGCCTGCTTTGTGGTATATACTTTCTTCTTATCAATGGCCTCCTTAGGATATTGGCCTAGTGTTGGAATTTCTGGATCAAAGTGTATGGACATTTTAGTCACTTTATTCACATAATTCTAAATTTGCATTCATTTTAAGATGAGGTGGATGTACTGTTGGTTTTGCTTAATTGTTGTAACAACATGAGACCTCTTTTGGATTGGGGATAAAATGTAATTGTAATATAAAAACAAAACATATGAATAAAACTTTAAAAAAAAAAAGGATAAAACAAAGGTTCTAGGCTATGAAGAGCTTTAAATGCCAAACATAGGAGTTTGTATTTTATCAAGAAGGTAACTAATCCACTGCAGCTCACTGTAGGGGGTGAGGACAGGGTCAAACCTACATTTTGCAAAAATCATTTGGGAATCTGAGTGGAAGATGAATTGAAATGGGGAAAAACCTGAGGCAGAGAAACCAATAAGAAGTCTATTGTTGTAGTCCAGGGGAGAGGTGAAGAGGGTCTGAAACAAAGTGATGGCATGCAAATGGACATTGGGATTTAGAGATGTTATGAAGATAGAACAAGTACCCATACACCAAAGAAATGGAAAGTGTTGAAGCATATTGAAAATCTCACCTTATATCCCTGATGGTGAACTGGATTTAAATGAGGCATTCTCTCTCTTCCTGGGTCATCGAAGTCCAGTGGATGAGAGCAATGGCCCTGAATACAGTGGATGACCTTGGCATCTTTGATGTCTGACCAAACTCTAGGTGCCCCACAATACTTGCTCCAGCTGCCTTCATGGACACTGAACAATTTGAAACAAATTGTACTCATCCACCCATTCCACTAGGGGAACCTTCACTGCTTGGGGCAGACATCCCCCTAACTCATCAATGGGTCTGGGGCCTGTCCATTACCCTCCAACTGATTTAGCCCATCTTCGGAGGCGATTTACCAGGTTGAGGCTGCTGTGCTTGCTACAGCTCCTGGGAACCACAGGTGAGATTTGGGTGAATCAGATGGACACCAAAGGTGTTTGAGCAGCCCTGAAATACAGAGTGGTTAAGCTCACCCTATTCCATTCAGAGGGGATTGAGATGTTGATTGTGGGGAGGAAACCCCTTCCATTTTTGGGAAGAAGAGTCTTGGGAAGGTACTGAATTATTGTAGTTGAAGACTAACAGACTTATTCTGGAATGTTAACTCAAAACTGTATTTTAATATATTTTGATATTCTTGTTCAAAGCTCTTATGTTACCTCAGATTGACTTGGGAGAGATGCCAGGAGTCATGGGAGAGAGAGGAAGGGAAAGGTGGAGAAACCATCAGTTTGGACAGTTCTCCCTCTAGGTTTAAGGTCCTGGGCTTGGAACCAGGAAGACTTCATGAGTTCAAATCTAGCCTCAGACACTTACTAGCTGTGTGACCCTGGGCAGGTCACTTCACCCTGTTTGTGCCTCAGTTCCTCATCTTAAAACCGGCTGGAGAAGGAAATGGCAAACCACTCCAGTATCCTTGCCAAGACAACCCCAAACAGGGTCGGGAAGAGTTGGACAGGACTGAAACTACTCAACAACTCTCTGGGTTTAGGTTAGAAATGATTGGATTTTGAATGTTAAATAAATTGTTTCTGGCAGATTTGTGCCTCAAATGCAACGTATATTTTTAAAATTTTTAATTACTAATTCTATTAATATTTTTTCCTGGACAAAAGTTGCTTTGGGTTTTTTTTTGGTGGAGGGGAGAAGGGATGAGAGAAGGCCTCGTCTAGGTCTTTGGGGCAATGTTTGGAATGAAACGAAGGATTCTCAGAGACGGAAGTGAGGTGAGAAGGCACAGAGAAGCGAGATGGGGTGTCTATGATGGGAGGTGGGTAGGAGAGGGATCCCAAGGAGGTACATTAGGGTCCGGAGGAGGGAAGGCTGGGAATGACCGAAGCACAAGCGGCCAGCCCAACGCGACAGGCTGCGGGGAAACGACGCCCAGCGCCAAGGTCGCGAAACGCCAACCACGTCCGCGCTTGCGCACTTGCAATTGCTACCCTTTCGCGCCTTCCTTCCGCCTCCGCTCTCCCCCCACCCCAGTGCCCCTCCCCCCTCCGTCGGCTTTCCCTCGGGGTGGTAAGAATTTAGACCAACAAACGGGGTTGCGCTCTCCCGCGTCTCTATGGTTGGCGAGGCAACCGGAAGGGGAAGAAGGGAAGGAGGCGGAGAGAGTACGGAGAGGGGCTGCTGCCGCCACCCGGACCGAGGCGAGATGGCGGCCGCCCAGGTGGCGGCGGAGGCCGACATGGTCGCGGAGGGCTCGGCGGCCGGGGAGCCGGAGCAGCCCAGGCCGAAGCCCAAGACCGAGCCGGCGGCGGCTGCGGCTGCGGCGGCAGCGGCGGCTGTGGAGGCCGAGGAAGTGGAAAGCGACTCCTTCCCGGAGGACTACGGGCTGATGCGCCTCGACTCGCCCACCTACGTCCTGTACAGGTAGTGGCCCCGCGGCGGCGGGAGAAGCCCGCACCAAGGCCGCCTGCCCCCCTGGCGCCTCGGGCTCGCTTCCCTCCGGGGCGGCGGGGGCCAGCCCGGGGCCCGCTGCTCCCTCGGGGCCTCCCCTCGGCTCGGACCCCGCGCATGTCTCCTCCGCAGCTTTCCGGCGCCTTTGGGCCGAGTCCTGCTGCCGGATCCCCCACCCCAGCCCCTGAACCGCTGCTCCCCTGCCTCGCTGCCTCCCAGCCCCGGTGCTGGAGGTGCCGTACGCCCCTCCTCCGTCCTCCGTGACCCCCCAACCGCGTCGCCCGCCCGTCTTGCCGCAGCCCCCCATCCCTCGATCTCTGCCACGCCAGTGGCCCCCGGCCCCCAGGCCCGCGGCCCGCAGGCTCGGCCGGCCTGGGCTGCTGCCCAGCTGCTGCGCTGTCAGGCCCCTGCAGCGTGCTCACACCCGCTCGCTCGCTCACTCCGGTTTTTGGAGAGTTAAAGGACTCTCCTGTTGACTCTTAACTCGGACCCTTTGGAACCCACCCATCCCAGACGCTGGCAGCAGTTTAGGATTGTGGAGTTAGAGTTGTAAGCCACCTCTGAGCCCACCTAGCCTTGTTCTCTGATTTTACAGAATAGGAAACTGGCCCCGAGAGAGTAAGGAATTACCAGTCACGCAGGTAATTGAGTGGCAGAAGTGGGATTGTAACTCGGATCCTAGGAGTCCGCCGATCTCCAGCTCCGCCACTCACGCTACTCTTTAGCTTGTAATTAGAGCCTTTTCCATTTTAGGATCCGTTGTCCTCCCCCACTCAGTAATGGTTAGTGCCATTTTTGTTGTTGATGTCTTTATTGGGCTAATCTTTTCATCCGTGTGGGGAGCTTGTGGTGAAGAGTAGTTTATCCGACCAGTGCAGCGGTCACACACAAGATGTGGCTGAGGTTGTGTTTGAATCCTGGGTCTTCCGGACTGAGAGGCCCGCTTACAAGGCCTCTCCTGCCGGTGTTAGTATCGTTCACGTTTTGTTTAGAAGGAGAAACAGGCTCCAAGAGGTGAAATGAAACTTGGCTCTGACTCTGAAGGGGCAGAGTGGAGATTCAGTGTCTCCTCTTCTGATTCCCAAGTTTGGTGCCTTTTCCTCCACACCAGCCTGCTTTCTAGTTGAAAACAACTCTGATCCTTCTGGTGTGTTTAGGGGTAATAGGTGGTGGAGAGAAGTCGTGAATACCCTTCATGGCCTCTGCTATTTTGGATAGGCCTCCGTTTTCCACACTCTTTTGGACTTCATTTCCTACCTGCCTTCAATTCATTTTCCAGATCATAGAACAAGGCCTGCTTATATAAAGGAAAGTTGTGTATTGGAGGGAAAGGAGCGGTAGAGTAGAATTGCATCTTCCTTGAGGACAGAAACGATATATTGGACTAGTAAACATCCTGTGATTAAGAATTCACTACCTCCTGAGAAAACATATTCCACTTTTATCCACATTTAATTGTTATCAAGTTAAGTTTTTCATTTTGTCCAGCTGACATCTATCTACCTTTTGGATCTTACATTGACTGGGCCCATTTCTGCCCCCTGGGCCCAAGCAACACTTACTTTAAAAAACAAAATAAATGGGGGCAGCTAGGTGGCACAGTGGATAAAGCACCTGCCTTGGATTAGGAGGGCCTGAGTTCAAATGTGGCCTCAGACACTTGACAGTCACTAGCTGTGTGACCCTGGGCAAGTCACTTTGCCCTGTTTGCCTTAGTTTCCTCATCTGTAAAATGAACTGGAGAAGGAAATGGCAAACCATTCCAGTATCTTTGCCAAGAAAACCCCGAATGGGGTCAAGCATAACTGAAACAACTGAACAGTAACAACACTTTAAAAATAAGTTTTTGTTGCCTTTTGTTTTAACACCACAGTGAATTCTTCCCCAAGTGAATGTTCCCTTGTACAAAGAAAAACAATTAAACCCTTTTATATATAATGAGCCTTCAGTGATTTGTCCTTAGTGACTGAGTATTTTCACTCTTTATTTCCTGCCCCCTGTCAGAAATAAAGGGAACATAGATTGCCTAATTCAGTTTCACCTAGCAAAGAGAATTAGCATAGATTGCCTCATCTTCTTTGGGTAGTTGTATTTAAATGATCTGAAAAGCAGATTGGGGGCAGATAGGAAAAGGATTCCTGCAGTGTCCTAAAGTGTGGAAAAAGGAGGCCTATCCAGAATAGCAGAGGATATAACTGATAGTCGCAATTTCGTTCCACCACTTAGACCCCTAAATATATCAGAAGGATCAGAGTTGGGTTTTTTTTGTTTGTTTTTTTGGCTAGGCAGTGGAGTTAAGTGACTTGCCCAGAGTCACACAGCTACTAAGTGTTAGGTGTCTGAAGTCATGTTTGAACTCAGATCCTCCTGACTCCCGGTGCTCCATCCACTACGCCACCTAGCTTCCCTAGAGTTGTTTTCAAGTAGAAAGTAGCTTGCTGAGGAGGAGGCACCAAATTTGGGAGTCAGGAGAGGAGATCTGGGATCCCTGTTATGCTCTGGCATTTTTGCATGCATGTTATGAATAATTAAAAATCAGCGGAAATGTTATGGAATAGGCATAAATTAAATGCTTTGCAGCTGCCATAAAACCTATAACCTTTGCCCTAGGAAGACTAAGCTTTTTTCTGGAAGTGTTTCCATTTTTTGTTGTTGTTCAAGGCCCTAGGTCTCACATCTTATACTAACTTAAGTGCTCCTAATGTCTGTCTCCCCATTCAAATGAGATAATATTTATAAAGCACTTAGCACAGTGCCTGGCACATGGTAGATGCCCATTGTGCAAGAGGGCAAAATTTCAGGATTGACTGGGTGTCAGAAAGCTATACTGTCATCGCCATTGTGGATCAGCATAAAAAGTTTGTGATTATAGTTTAGCTGTATGTAAAGATAAATTTGTTCTTATGGGTTAGGTAGTTCCCCCCAAAGATAGTATTAACCTTCAGTGGATGACATTAGGTAGTTTACAATAAACTCTGTGGTGTTGTGACTTTAAAATGTCAAATTTCTAGTAAATTGTTATTCCAAAGAAGAAATGCTGACTGAAGTAGAACAGAGTCTGAAGACAAGAGTCTTTTGAATTAGGGAAATCTGGTGACTTCTGATCTCAGACTGGTGCATTTAGATTCATTTCTAAATTAGAAGCTTTGTGTACTTGTTGCAAAGACTATCTGTTCTATTCAAAGAGCTTTCTGTGTAGAAAAGTTTTTATTATTTTTGTGAAAGAGAAGATAATTATGAATCCTAACCTTATTTGAAAATAGTATAAAGGCTTTAAGATGAGTAGTAGCAAAATGACAAGTTTTCTGTTCTATGGGATTTTACAGTATTTATGTTGAGGTGTCTATAAGAACTAATGTTTAATGAGAATAATATTTGTCATTCTTTAATCTAATAAACACCATAGTCCTTTTTCTTTCTCTTATCTGTCTGTCTTCAAGCACTGAAAAGAAAAATGTATATTTACAGGGACAGACCAGAATGGGCTGATATAGAGCCGGTGCCCCAGAATGATGGGCCAAATCCAGTGGTCCAGATAATTTATAGTGAAAAATGTAAGTTTATTTTTGACTAGTAATTGATGCACAAGTGAGGAAAATTTAATGGGCAAGTTGCAGTTTCACAGTTTTTGTGGGATAACTACAAAGTCAGATGTTTTCTAATAGCTACAAATAAGCAAATGCCATTAATTGCTTTGGAGTATATTTTATAGTTACTATTGTTTGTAAATTTATCATATGCAAGAAATGGATTGTTTTGCCATGTTAAAAAAGTTGTCAAACAACATAATCACTTGTCTATAGTTCGTGTTATCCTTCTTGTTTACTGTATGGACTACACAATTAAATATGTGAATGAATCCATATTTTATTTGATCTGTTTTTCACTTTTTAGTATTTCATTACTCCATTATAATGTGTGCTCAATAAAAAACACAGACTAGTATCATTTGAAGTATATACAAATGACAATGAATTCAGACCTACCATATTGATACTTAAATCACTTTCTTAATAACTGTTCCTCTACTTTTTAAAGATTCGGAAGCCATTGACCTTTCTGATCTACCTTGGTCAATTAATGATGAAATAGTACTCTGAGCTTAACCATTATTTCACTATCCAAAGACAAATTTGAGCCCTGTATGAAATCTGAATCTGTTGATCTGTTGTAACCAGAGTAGAACCTTGTTAACCACTAAAAAGAGTATTGTTTGTATTTGTCAGGTTTTTATTTGTCCATAGAACAAATACATGTGTGAGTATTTAAATAAGAGCTATTATATAAACTTCAGAGTAGGATTGTGTTATATAAGATATAGCACAGAGTGTAGAAAAGTAACGTGGATGTTATAGTACTGACTTTAAATGAGAAGGATATTTGTTTGTAATACTTTTGTATTAACTATTCTGTTTCTAGTTAGAGATGTTTATGATTATTTCCGGGCTGTTCTGCAACGTGATGAAAGAAGTGAACGAGCTTTTAAATTAACTGGAGATGCTATTGAGCTAAATGCAGCTAATTATACTGTGTGGTAAGTGATCATTTACATTGTTTTTAAGTGTTCAAATGTTTCATGCTCACTATATATGCCATAGCGGCATGTTGTCTAATTCTTTAACCTACAATCTCTGTACTTGGACAAGTCCTTTAATTTCTTTAGGCCTTGATTTTCTCATCTTTAAGACAAGGCTGTGGAATTAATGCTTCTAAAGGCTCAGTTCTGAATCTCTGATCTATATGTATTTTCATAGTTTGGAAAAAACTACAAAACCCTATTATAACTACATAACCCTGTTATAACCCAGATTTTAAAGTATACTACTCAGGTTGATTGTCATGTAGTTTGGGAATCTTTTAATGCTTTCCCTTCAAGAAGCTTACGTTATGAAAGCGAGATATGTGTGTGTATATAAAGAAGTACATAAAAAATAAGAGCAATTTAAATTGAGGAAGGAGGGCACTGGTAGCTAGGGGGTCAGAAAAAGCTTCGTGTAGAAGGTGGCAATTGAGCAGAGTTTTGAAGAAATAAGAGATTCTAAGATATAGAAGTGAAATGGGAGTTTATTCCAAACATGGGATAATCATTTCAAAGGCATAGAGATAGGAGATGGAGTATTGTGTGTGAAGACTTGCAGGAAAGCTATTTTGGCTACACCTTGTGAAAGGTGGGCAGGAGAAGAATATGTAAAGTGGTGTCATATCTGCCAGAAGCAGTTTAACATTAATCTAATATCCACGTATTTCTAGCTTGGAGAGATAATTCCCCAATACCCTGGGACGTATCTCTCTTTACCCTAAGACAATTTAAAGTAACATATATAAGAATCTTGACAAGCAGAAAATCATATGTTGAGATGCAGTTCTTCCTTGACCATTCCCCTCCAGGATTCTCCTGATGTAATCTTAAGAGACTTCCTGCCTCCGAGCAAAATTTTAAACCTTTTCGAATGGAGAAATAGACACTGCCCTTAAGTGTGCCCAGTACTTCTGGGGATAGGAAAGGATCTAAACAAACTAGGCAAGAGATATTCTTTGTTAGAAATTTAATTTCCTTCCTTAACCATTTTCTTAAGAAAGTCCTTTTGTTCTTGACCTAACCCATATGAAAGGACAAGTGTAGAAAGGGTTTTTTAAGCTAGAAAAATATTTGTTAGCATTTCTAGAGAAACTAAGAAGTAGTTTTTAATATACTAAGAAGTAGTTTTTAATATACTTCCACACTAGGAAGAGCGTAAGCAAAATTATTAAAATAATCTTAACATCTAAAATTTTGCTCTCTATCGTTTATGCAGAACATTTTGAATAATGAAGTTTTTGATGGTTGTTATTTTGGTGTAGGCATTTTCGGAGAGTTCTCTTAAAGTCTCTACAAAAGGATCTAAGTGAGGAAATGAACTATATTACTGCAATAATTGAGGAACAGCCCAAAAACTACCAAGTCTGGTAAGATAAGCAAACCTTTTGCTGTCTCCTTTGTATTGTAAAATTATTTTTCAGTGCTAAAGATCTTCTTTTAAGAGGTGGTCAACTTGGAATCAGAATACTTGGGTTCAAGTTCTAGATCTGCTACTTATTAATTGTATAATCATGGTCATCTTTCTTAGTTTGGCCTTTTGTAAAATGAGGAAAATACTACTCAGATTACATACGTCATAGTTTGTTATGAAGAAAATGCTTTATAAACTATGAAATGTTTTGTGAACCTGAACTATTCCTGCCATTTAATACTCTGAATAGATCTGAGATTTTTCTTACTGCAGTTAACTTCCTCTTCCTGTGCAGATCACCTGTGTAAGTAACTATGTACATACAAGGTATGTACCATGTAAATGTAAGGTAATCTCCAAGTGAAGGCACTATTGGCAGGGATACAAATGTGATTCTTAGCCATATTCCTCCCACAAGATCCTCTATAAGGGACACTCCTGCTCGGTAGACATTGCATGGGTCATGTTATAAAGGATAATAGTCCATCTGTTACCTTTGTTCTCATTATATGACTGGTTCCCACCACCTAATTAAGCATTTCCTGGATGTTACATTTTATGCCACTTCTTTCATGCAGTAATAATGATAGTAGCTGATATTATATAGCACTTTAAAGTTTGTAAAGCACTTTATATACATTATTTCATTTGATCTTCATTTTAAAGAGGAGGAATCTGAGGCTTAGGGGTTTAAGTGAATGTTTGTGGTCACATAATCTACTAAATGTTAGAGGCAGGATTTGGATGTCGGTTCATTGTTATTCCTAATCCAGCATTATTTCTAGCACACATCATTGTTGGCAATATGCTATAGCCTACTTATACCCACTTTAAGTCTTTATTGCCCTTCAGGTCACTTGTAATTTTGGTTCTTTGAAAATTGTGGTGTTCCATGATTAACAGCTATGTAGCATCCCAGAAAAATACTGTCATTAAAAAGCTGATTTTTTTCATATATATATATATATATATATATATATGTAGATGTATATATATATATATGTACATATATATATTTTAGGGATCATTGGGATCACTCGAAGTCCTGGGCATTTTCCTAATTCAATTCAAATTCGAATCTCTTTTTCCCATTCAATTCTGGACCCAGCTCATTGTTCAGTTAGTGTCGCTCCAAGGTAGATATTGATGGATTAGTTCAGCGGACTGCCCATCCATCTGCCTGTCTTATTCTGGGTGACAGCCATTCTTTGTCTACTTGTCTTTTCCTAATTGGATTGCTAAGACAATCTCTTTTGAGCGTTCATGAATTTCATTCAGGAGGTCCTGTAATATTCTGGGGTTTGATGTAGTCAGCACAGAATCATCCATAAACAGCAACATCTGGAGGACTTCAGCAACTCTAGGGAATTCCTCTTCCATTGGGATTCTATGCAAGATATCTCCAATGACAGGTGAACATCTTTGGTAGGCGCACATCTCCCCACACACATTACACCACCTCTGGCGTTGATAGAAGATCAACTGAACGAGCTCAGTGGCGCCCTCTGTCAAGGAGTCTCACATTATTTTAACATATGCATGGGAGACACATTATTGGAGGAGAGTGTTTACGGCTACATCTTATTACACTGAGTCACATGCTTTACTATAAATAAAGTGTAAACACAATTAAGAGGCATTATGTCATAGTGAATAGAGAGGTAGACTGGGAATAAGGAAAACCTCGGTTCAGATCTTGCCTCTGACCCATGCTAGCTGTGTGACCCTGGGCAAGGGACTTGACCTCTCAGTGTACACTAACTGGGTAGCTAGGACTAGGCAGCGAAGACCAGTCATTGATGTGTATTAGTAGCGGGAGTTTCTTCACAGAGGGTTCCCTCCATGGATGAATCACTGGTTTGAACCAGACAAACTCCTTACGTTTTCCTGAATAGATTGTTAGGATAATCTCTTATGAGTAGGTCCTGAATTTCACTCAAGATTTCAAGCTGGATATAGTCCTAGTAAGCCAAGTTGTTCATCAAATGACTGAGGTTGTGAACTGCTTTAGGAAATTGTGCAAACCTTGGTTCTTCTTTTCAGCAAGGATTCTTTTGATATGTGTATGTGTGTAGATTATTCTCATTATGAATTTATGGAGATGAAAAAGTCAGCATATTAGTTGGTATTTATTGATATCCCCTTGAATATTCTCTTGGGGTATTAATACCATCTATGACTCTTTTTCAGTCATTCAGGATCTTTCCAACTTTCAGATACCTTGAAAATTAATCCTTCAATGCTTTCAAAACAGTCACTTCCAGCACTTTTTTTTTCATGTGCCTTGGTCTGGTCCAGCTGTTCTTCCTAGCTTTATTTATACTGCTGTTCACACTTCCTCATGTAACATATTAGGCACTAAGGTATTAAGAAGCCACATGTGGTAGATGAATTGTCTGGAAGGTAAAAATAAGGAATTGTGGAAGCATTGGCATATTTGATCCATTTTTTGTTTTTCTAATTTCTTCTGTAAATTTTCTTAGGATGATTCTGCTTAAGTAGGTTTTACTCCAAATTTTCTGAAGATTTTTTCCCTTCTTATTGTATAGTATAGTATAATCTGTGTTCTGTATGTATATGCTTGTATGTTTCCTGTTATTTTTATGTATATGCATGCACATACATATAAACTTATATAGTATGATTGAGAATTATGTATTCTATTGTACTAATGTTTAAATATTTAGCATATAAACATACCTTTCCTAGTATTGTTAATTGGTTCTATGAAAATATAATTCATTTCCCTATTATGTTATGAGAGTGGTTCCATAGAAATATTATAAATGTTTGATTGTGCAGCTATTGCCAAAAGGTTTGGTTGCAGGTATAGGTGTTATTAAGAAAACAACTCTGGTCAAGGCATTCTTATGGGAAGGGTGCCTGTGTAATAAAACATACTGAGCAGTACACATCATTTAATCTTTCTTTGATACCATCAATAGGCACTTTAGAATCTTACTGTTCTACTAAGGTCCATAATCATGGCATAATTTGACAGAGAGCAGGATTGTAGGTTGATAAATGTTGCTGTTGTATAAAATGCCATATAACCCCCTTTACTCCATATATATTTTCTATTTACTTGTATTTATAAATATTTTTAATAAAGAAAACTTTTGGTATTTTTGGCATAAATTTGACTGGAGATTTCTTTTACCTTCAATTGAGTGACAGCTCATATTACAGAATATAATAGCAAGCTAAAGTTCTCCTGCCACAGCAACTAGCTGGGAATTGAACAGGATGTCCTCTGAAGTCCCTTTCAGCTCTGGATCTATGATCCTGTGACCACTTAACTGACAGTTGAGTTCTGTTCAAGATTCCCTAATTCTCCCTGGACTTGGTGGCAGCAAATCGAAATTAAAATCTTTTAAAATCTATGAGAAGTTGTTTATATTTATTAACCACATACTTTTCTATGTATGAAGTCTTACACTACATCCTAGGGAAGATACAGAATTAAACATTGTTTGAGAATAAAAAGAACTTGTAATAATGTTTGACCAGCCTAAAGCCAGCCATATTAATTTCAGTGTGCTAGTCAGTTGGCCCTGAAAGTTGGAATTGGTTTTTAATCAAGTTTTCTTGATTAAATTCTCTGATACCACTGTCAGGTTATAAATTCTGGAAAGGCAAGCAGTATATTTGCCAAATTCTTAAATGAATGATTCCTAACCAGACCAAGAGGCTTGTTGTATAGTTTTATTGAAAGTAGTAATGACTAATGGGAAGTGTTGGGAGTCTTTTTTTTTTTAAATTTTAAGAAATGCACCATTACGGTTGTACCTTCTACCAGCGCAGACTGCAACCCCTTTATAGGCCATTTCATGAGTTATTATAGCAAAAACAAAACAAAACAGTACCTAGTGTCCATCTTTCTGTTATATGGAGCTGTAAGAGTATGTGTTTTATTATTTTCATACAGTACCGCATTAAAATCCATGTCAGTTTTCTCATGACAGCCTTTCTGCTTTATTGTAGCTTAGTAACTTTACTGAACCCAACTGAAAGTCCAGAAGTATGTTCCAGTATTCATAACAGTACTTTTTGTAGTAGCAAAGAACTGGCCCCATCAATTAGGGATTGGTTGAACACACTGGTAGATGAATGTAATGGAATATTATTGTAGAGTGAAAAATAACAAATATAAAGAATTCAGAGAAACATTAAGAGATTTGTAAGAACTGTTGTTAAGTGAGGTGAACAGAACCAGGAGAATGATATACACAAAAACTTATGTAAGTGGGAGTGGGGAGAGCAAAATGCTTGCTAAATTCTGAGTAATTATAATGACCAGTCTTGCTCTGGGACAGTAGATGATGAAACACGTCTCTCATTTCAACAGTGGGGGAGGTTACAGTTAGAAAATGTTAAATACTATTAGATGAGGTCATTGTCGGTTGGTTTTGCTTGACTGTTTTGCTTTGTTACAGGGGAGAGTTAGCTGGGGAGGGGGCATTTGGGGAAATGACTATATCTAGAAGTAATTCATGTAGAAACAGAAGGCATCTGGTCAAACTCAGAAAGAAAAAGCCCCTTACTGAACTTCCCACTACTCTACATGCCTTACTTTGTCTAGTTACCGAGAAACACTTCTCAAGAGGTTTATGATGATCTCTCTGGCTAATGTATTGCCATAGTCATTCTCTGCTAATTCAAGTTCATCCATTCTTTGGAGATTTAGCTCTAAGCTCCCTCAGGCTTCCCACACTGATCTTTTCCTCATTTGTATTACCTGACTCATAAATGGTTTGTACTATGCCATCTGTAATTTGTATCAATCCCTGAGGTGATTTTAATATGTTTTCTTCTCCTTGGGTATTGTTAGCTCCTTGAACTCAAGGGCTATGATTTCTTCTGAAGACAGTGCTAGGTATGCAGCTGGGTTTTTAATTGTTGTATCAAGCTTGGTGACTTGTGCCTAGAGGGTGTTTAACAGTTGATTATTGGGGGCAGCTAGGTGGCTCAGTGGATAGAGCACCTGCTCTGAAGTCAGGAGGACCTGAGTTCAAATCCAGTCTCAGACCAAACACTTGACGCTTATTAGCTGTGTGACCCTGGGCAAATCACTTAACCCCAATTGCCTAATAAAAATAAAATTAAAAAAAAAAGAATTGATTATTAAATTCACTTAATATTAAGCAATGTTTGTCTCATTTATTTGGGACTTTAGGCACCACAGGCGAGTATTAGTGGAGTGGCTAAAGGATCCGTCTCAGGAGCTTGATTTTATTGCTGATATTCTTAACCAGGATGCAAAGAACTACCATGCCTGGCAACATCGACAGTGGGTCATTCAGGTACAGTCTTCTCTGTTGTTTGTTATAACAATTTCAATTCACATTTATAGAGTTGCAAAGTGCCTTGCCTGTATTATTATCTTAATGTAGAATCTAGAGTTTGTCTTAAAATAAACTCTAAAATTTAAGTTTTATGCTTTTGAAGTAAAACATACAAAGTAATTTCCAGATAGTTTGGATTTTCTAACATGCTTGTTTAAGTCTTTTAAAAAAGAAAACCTTTAATATTGGTCAACTTTAGGTTTTCCTTGGAAAATTATGCTAATAAAATAACTGTAAAATTATCACAATTCTGTAGGTTGAACTTGAATATGTTGATATTAAGTCTGTTTGTTAGTGAATAATATATCCAAAAGGTGCTAAACAAAGTAAAACTTGATTTGAAATTTTTTTTAAAAAAAACCTACACACAATTTATTTTGAATTTAAAATGTCATGAACCTTTTACAAGTACAAAAGAAAGCAGAAAAAGTCATGGAACAAAAAAGTGTCATCGAAACTTTTCTTGGGGAAATATTTCATATGTGACTGCCTGTTAATGATTTCCCCAGTACAGAGTGAAACTTTATTTCAAATACAGACAATTCACAGAATATAGTGTAAATTAAATATTTAGGCTTTTGGACATGTTCTTTAATAAGAGCATAAATTTAGAGTAATTCCTTTTTCCCCAACAGTGGCCATTTTTCCTATTCCTAAGTTAAAATTTAATATTAAATAGAAAATAAAGAGTAGCAATATCATATGCTCTGAAAAAATGATATAACATAGCATACAATGAAATTGTTTCTCTAATAAAATTTTTCCCATAAATGCTGTTTTCCTTACTTGTTTTAAGAAGTAAAAGATCTTTCCTCTAAAATTCCAGGCTTCCAACCAAGTTAGATTAGAGTTGCCCATTATTACTTTAATAATCCTTTTTCAGAGGCATTTAAGAGGACTCAGCAAATCACTCAGTTTAGCTAAATGCCCTACTTAAAACCATCTTAAAAAGTTTCAAGGGTGATAATTCCAAAGCCCCATTGAGATTGTCATATGATTTCAAGATTCTAAAAACTGAGTACATGTAATTCTTTTCTTTATTTTTGAATCTAATATATTTGATCGAATTTGTACGAAGTTAATCATCACTTTAAAAAAAAGGAATAATTTCACAAATGATTGGCAAATAGTTAAAATAAAAACAGTAAACTTTTAAAAAAAAAAAACTTTATATGACTTTCCACATAGAAAACCTTAGTTTGAAATAGCTTGACCAGTCTTTGATGTTTGTTGTACCTTGTTGAAGCTTTTTCTGAGGAGCTATATTGTATAATCATAAGTTTAAGGGAATATAAAACTTAGCTTTTCACTAAAATTAGTATTGCCTGATGTACCCACCCAAGTCTATTTTAAAATGAACTTTAACACTGAAATTATTACTTGACTAGTTTGCCAATTATTGAGTCAAATAAAAATCCAGCCTTTTATCAGTTCTTATTTTCTTCATCCTCTTCATAGCATTTAATACTGTTAACTTCCTACTCCTTAAAATTCTGCTTCCTTTGGCTTTTAAGGAACTGTACTTTTCCTGGTTCTTCTTCAACCTTTGTGTTTGCTTCCTTTCAGTCCCCTTCCCTATTTCCATAACAGCTCAGTGCCTCAAACATAGTAAGTACTTAATAAATGCTTGATGACTGAACAACCTGACTGATTGTTCCTCTTATCCTTTGTATTTTCCTAGGCTCCCCAATCCTCTTTTTTATTTAAAAATGTTTTTTATTCTAAACTTAAATACCAAAAAATAATATTTCCATATAGCACAATACGTAATAGAAGAGAGTGAATAGAATCATGTTTCTCTTTCATACCCTTTGCTTTTTGCTTTTTTTTTTTTTTTTTTTTGAGAAAAGCATGTAATAAATGTAAACATCATTTTCAAAACTATCCTGCTTGGCTGCCCTTTCCTTTGAATTTCTTCCTTCTGTTCTCCTTTGCATTTTGGGGGGAAAAAAGTTTCAGTGGTCCTCTTTCTTTCCTTCTTTCCTTTGCATCATTATTACTACTTCTTCTCTCTCAGCTTGCCTCCCTCCCCTCATTTAAAAGCAAAAAGAAGAAAAAACCTTAACAAGTAGGCATAGTCAAGCAAAACAAATCCATATCATGGCCATAGATAATATGTCTCTTTTTGTACCTTGAGTCTGTTGTGTCTCTGTCAGTAGATGGATTACATGATTTATCATAGTTTCTCCTGGGAGGCATGTTTGATCACTGCATTGATCAGGATTTTTAAGTATTTCAGAGTTGTTTTTCTTCACAATGTTGTTGTTCTTTTAGATTGTACTACTGGTTCTGTTCACTACTCTGCATCAATACATATTACCCAGGATTCTCTGAAATTTTTTTGGTCATTTCTTATAGTATAATAATATTCTATTACCTTTATATACCACAGTTTGTTCAACCATTCCCAAATTGATGGGGACTCACTTAAATTCTAGATTTTTTCTGTTTTTTTTTTTCCACCTTTTAATCTCTCTTTTGGGATCAAGAAGTTCATTTTGTGGCTATTTCCTTCCAGGTATCCTTTTTCTTATCCACTTCCCAACCCCAATTCCATCCCAGGCTTATATACTTGTTGAGTTTGATGTATTTCTACACCAAACTGTAGGTGTGTGCTCAACCCACCTTTGTTAATTTGAAATAAGAGTGAGGCTTATCTGAGTTCTACTATTTCCCCCCCCCAATATAATCTTCTCATACCTCATTAAGTTCTATCCCCCTTCTTCCTCATTCTGTACTAATATATTTCTTTTACCTTCCCTTCTACTACTCCTTTTCAAATACACAGAATGGAGCCAGTTCACTCTCACATCCTCTGCTTTTAACTCCCTCAAATATCTTTTAAAAATGTTATGTTTCTGAAGTGACATTTATTTCTTCTCCCACCCCACTCTTAGAATTTTAGCTTTCCCTTATTATACAGCCCCTTCCAAATGCTCAGATAAATTCACTTTTCTAAGTTTCTCTGGACTTTTTTATTTATATTTCAGTGTTCCTACTCAGCTCTGGTCTTTTAATCAGAAATGTTTGAAAGCCCTCTTCCATTTAAGAGCTCTTTTTTTTTTCCCTGTAGGATTATACTCAGTTTTATAGAGTAAATTATTCTTGGTTGTAAGCTTTTATCTTCTCCCTTTTGTAGTACTATATTCCAAAATTCATCCAAAAATTCCAAAAAGCTGCCAGGTCTTGTGTGATTCTGATTGACTTTGATATTTGAACTGTTTCTTCCTAGGTACTTGTTGTATTTTTTCTTTAATGTGGGAATTTTGATATTCCTGGGACTTTTCATTTTGGAGTTTGTTTCAGGAAGTGATTAGTATATTTCTTCTATCTTCACCTTGCTTTCTGGTTCTAATAATAGATCTGGGCAATTTTTATTTATGATTTCTTGAAATACATTGTCCAGGCTTTTTAAAAATAATGGTTTTCAAGGAATCCAGTGATTCTTAAATCTACTTTTCTTGATCTCTTTTTGGTCACTTTTTTTAATATTAGAATTTCTTCAACTTTTTTCAGTGTTTTGATTTTGTTCTAATATTTCTTGCTGACTCATGAAGTCATTGATTTTTGTTTGACCTAATCTAATTTTCAGGGACTACATTACTTAGGTAAAGTTTCCTACTGTCTCTTCTAAGCTTTATTTTCCTATATAATTCTATATTTTCCAAGTACAATCTGTGTCTCACTTCTAATTATTTACCTTTGAAATTTTTTAGATTCACTTTCTCTCTACTGTTGCCAGCCTAGTTCACACCTTCTTTATGTCATGGAGGATTCTGTGGATTATTACAGTAGCCATCTAGCTAGTTACCCTTACTCATCTTTCTGCATTTTAATCCATTCGTTACTATATGCCATGTACCTTATACTAATCTTCCTAAATCCTTATCTTTATATGTCACTTGTCTTACCCAAGAACCTACAGAGAGCCTATACTGTCTACCACATCAGGTCCAAACTCTTACTTTAAAGCTTTCCCTCCATCATCCAGTCCATTTTGCCTAGCAAGCATTTTATCCCATTACTTTCTTAACAAACCGTCCAACCTAGTTCACAAACAAATAGCCAGATCCATCTATTCTTCATCCCCTTTATTTTTATTTTATTTTTGGAAGCAATCAGGGTTAAGTTAGTTACTTGCCCAGGTTTATATAGCTAGTAAGTGTCTGAGGCCAGATTTGAACTCAGGTCCTCCTGACTGGAGGGTCAGTGCTCTATCCACTGTGCCCCTAGGTGCCCCTTCCATTCCCTTTAATATTTGAGTTTCCCCACCTACTATCCCCTTTTCCAACTCTCCTACCCCCATCAGTGCCATTTTTCAATATTCAATTCAAACGTCCTTTTTTCTGTGTGAAACTTTCTCCAGCTAACAACCCCCCTCCCCATTTCTCTGTTCTCCAAACACATATTGCATTGTGTGGAGGCAAATGAAAGAGCACATTGGACCAGAAGACCTGGGTTTGAGTGCAGCTTCTGTCTGCCACCTGTTAGCTATGTAACTTTGAGCAAGTTGCTTAACATTTTTGGATCTGAGTTTTCTTATCTGTAAAATGGGGATGTGCAACCACCCTCACTTGGTTATTGTAAAGATCAAATGAAATAACTTGTGAAAGTAGTTTGTAAACTATAAAACACCATCCATATATAAGTAACTATTGTTTCTGTAATGATCTTATTTGTGTTTAAGGAGAAGGGACAGTTCACAGTTAAAAGCAGCTTGCCCGGTTATAATTTATTGATGTTTAAAACAAAGGTTATAGCAAGGACATAGGCCACTTTGGTCCCCTTTGTCTTCATTCAGGCCTGCTACAGCACTTTTGAATTCTATCCATGACCTGATCAAATCTGCCAACACTGCTGACTGACCCGAATGGCTCCTGAACATTGGAGTTTAAGCTTTTACTCAAGCAAAGGAAACTAGAGCACTTTACAAACGCATCATTGTAGGATAAGGAGACTTCTGGCACCTTTGATAACATCGGACCTAAGTAAGCTTATTAGATAAGGATGCATACAGGAGTAGGTAACATTACTTTGGTGCTCAATAGTTAGTAGGTTGTTTAATTCATTAGTTATGCTAGTTGTTTCTGGCCATGTTCCTTCTTCCTTCCTCTAGAGGAAGGATGCCTAGACTGACCAGACTGTATCAGTTATTACTTTTACAAAAGTACAGACCATACCATAGAGTTAGTTCTTAGTCCCCTAATTGTTAGTCTTATCTAACAAAACAAAGTCTTAGAACGCAGGGGCTGTGTTTTATATTTAAATTCCAATTCACATAGTATTTATCATAATGCTGGGCACATAGTAGGCGATAAGTACATACCTATAGATTAGCCGAAGTCAAAAGAATTATGGAATCGATTTATTCATTATTGCCCTATCCTGGCAAATTTGTAAATTTGAACTGAAGCTGAGTTAACATGCTGCCCTTCTCTGTTTTCCTTTTGGCTCTCACCTAACAAAATTTCGATTTCAAGAAGAGCCTTTTAAAATAAAAAACTTTGTCTACTTCCTACTCCCAGTAGAGATGTGAGCTAGAAAGGAGAATTAGAAAGGATGAAGGCAGCTTTCCTCAAAGGTGAGGCTAGAAAAGAATTACTAATCAGGGCAATGAATTGGGAAAGAAAAACTGTTTCTTTTGAATTTTATCTGCATTGTAGGCTTCTTTTTGTTTGAAATATTGACATAATTGAATTTAGACATTTTGGAGTTTTCTAAGAATCCCTGATTCCCAAAATAAAAGGGTTAGATCAGAACATCTCTAAGGTCTCTTCCAACTTTAAAAATTTTACTCTTCATCACTATTAGGACAATCAAAAGTTAACTAAAGTTTATATTTATACAATGCAATTTATATTGAAGTAGCTAGACTATTAATGATGAATTTTTTTCTTCAAAAAAAACTTGTTCATTGTTATCTCTTAGTAAGGCTTATGATTTTGAGTAATCTAAAATTTTAAAAAAATGCATATCAAGTATAGTAATCATGGAATTCCAGATTTGTCTCTCTTCTTTTTTTCTCTCTAGGAGTTCAAGCTTTGGGATAATGAGCTGCAATATGTAGACCAACTTCTCAAAGAAGATGTGAGAAATAACTCTGTCTGGAACCAAAGACACTTTGTAATTTCTAACACTTCAGGCTACAATGATCCTGCTATCCTGGAGAGAGAAGTCCAGTTAGTATACTTCTGGAGTGACCAGTTACATTTGTAGTTTTTTAAACTTCTTTTGGTGTCATTACCACAAGAGAAGTCATATTTTACTGGTACCCTTTGGCTACTTTAAAAGTCTGCTAAATTGCCTCCAGTGCCTGTAATAGAGGCAGCATGATGTGTGGTGATGATAGAGCATTGAGTGTGGAGCAGAAAATCTGGATTCAAATCCTGCCTTGTGATACAAGGGACTTATACCTTAACTTCTATGAGCTTCAGTTTTCTCATTTGGAAGACAGGGTTAATACAGTGTTACAGTGATGGGGTTCAAGGAGATATGTCAAGCACTTTTTAAATGGGAGCTCTTATCAGTAGAATATAAGCCCGTTGAGATCGGGGACTACCAGAGGATAAGAGATCTAAAATTAGAAAGGAACTCAGGCTATTCTAATCCAGTCCTACATTTTAAAGATGAGGGAACTGAGGGGAAATGACTTGCGCATAGTCCCACAGATAGCAAGTATCTGAGGTGGATTTTGGTCCTCTGACTTCAGACACAGTGAATATTTTTTCCCTTCTACCATGCCATTACTCCAGTCCAGAGTATGAGCTAAATAAATGGTTGTGGATGGATTATTTATTGATTGGTGTAGAGACATCCATAAGTTCTCAAAGGCTGTGGAGTACAACCTCTGGCAGGTCATACCAAATAGTCTGTTGTCTAAGGACCAGTCTAAGTCTTGTCACCAAGACTATCCTGGCTATAACCACTCATTAAACTATCTATGTAAGTCATGGAGGAATTACTGTCTGTACTGGTAGGGAAGGTACCCACAAGCGTGGAATCAGAGCTTTGAAATTTTGAAGCAATCATCAAATCATTTGACTTATGTGAATATTCCTCCCATGCACAAAAAATGTCAAAGCTAAGTACTACTTTGATAAATAGCACATTGAAGTAGCAGAGTATTTTTGGAGTTGGAATTACCCAGTTTAGTGGTAAATTTTATTTATACCCCTATAAGGTATCCATGACTATGGGTGGGGTAGCAAGCTCTTATCTTGGTTTTAGCTTTTCATTTTATACTTGAGTTGATAACTTGCTTTCAGATTTCTTTTTAAAATAAAAATTTCTGTCCTTTTTAAACCTAGTTTAAGGTAGCCAGTCATAGTCTGAGTTATAAAAGTTATTTCAGTAGACCTAAATACTATATAACCACCAGAAATTAATTCAGAAAGTATTTCTTCACCATTGAGAAACATTAAGTAACTATTTGTATGTTATTGTTTGGAATAGTCCTTCTGGTCTAATTATTTAAAGTCAATACTCAGTGAAATCAAATTGTTCTTAAAACTCAGTGGGAAGAGAGGAGTATAATGGATTCTAAATTTCAAAGTAAGACATTGAAAAGTTAGGTTTTGCAAAAATGGCTTTTACTTCTCGTCTTTCTGTTCCTTGCATAAGAACTGGTTCATAATTCTGCTTAGGGCAATTACCTGTTCTAGTGGACGATAATACTCAAGTCAGAGAATAAATGAAAATGTTCATATGACTCTGTAGGCCATTTCTAAAGCCCAGTGCTAATTTAAGTGCCTTGCTAATTTAAGTGTTATTTTTGTAAAACAAAATTTTAGTGCCGCATTTCCCTTGGAATTCATGGTAATGAGATTTGACCTTACTTTAATGCCTTCCATAGGTGAAAGAATGATGATGAGGGAGCTCTTCTTCTGGACCATTTTGCAATTTAATGCTATTGTTTTAATTTAAAAATATTTGAATGGATCTCTGATCTTGTTGAGTTGGGTATCCCCTTCAGTGGTGCAAATCACAACCTATCCATGCCTTCTCGTCCTGTGCGTTCTTTGCCTTGTCCTCTCATAAATCCTCTATAAGGGGGATAACCAAGAGATCCCTTCCTCTAGGTTTTGGGTTTTGGTTTTTTTTTCTCAACATTGTGTGGGTCCTTAAATCCTACTTGTATAATATTTTTTGTCGTCTCTTATGTATGTCATGGCTAGCAGTGTATATAAAGCTCTTTGCAAACCTTAAAGCATTACATAAATCCTAGCTGTTATTACATGGCCTTTTAGGTGATCCCAGCAATTTTTATTCTTCAGAGATGGTGTCCCATAATTTGCAGTTACATAGCCTCACCTAGTAGAAGTATATTAGTCTGAAAAAGATGAATTTTTGTGCTTCAAATTGTCTTTGAAAATGCCGTTCAGTTTTCTAAAAGCAATCCAGCTTTTTTTTTTCCCAATTTTTTCCCCCCTTATATTCAATTCTGGGTCCAACTCATTGTCCATCTCTATAGTGTCTACCTCCAGTGGAGCTCAGTGGGCCAAGCATATAATTGCATTTCATAATTTGGATAATGGGCATCCTTCATCTGCTTGGTTTTTTCGTTGTGGATTGTTAGGAATGAATTCATATTGTTATGGTCCTAATAAACACTAGTATTCTACAATTTGATGCAGGCAACAAAATATCAGCTAATAGGAGCTTCTAAAAAACCTTATGTTTTGCAGGAAATCCTTCTTTTATTTGGACTCTGCACATAGCTTCAGTGACTGTGGCAAACACACCTTTGGTGAATGAAAATATATCACCCTGTATTATGCCTTGCTTAATATTAATAGTCAGAGGGTCTTTGTGTAGATGATGACTACAACAAAGAATTTTGTGTATTGTCCTTTTATGCATGAGAAACACTTTGTTGGAGGAGAGCTTTCAAGGCTATATTTTGCTCTTTCTAATCAAATACTTTTACAATTATTAACTGAATAAGTAAACACAAAGTGATCTTGTATTCTCTACACCTTTTAGTTAGTTTGTATGACTGAAGATGTAGTCTGCCGTAGAATATTATTTGTGAAAGCCTACTTTTCCATTAAAAATATTCTTGATAGGTGTGCAGATGACGTTAGTAAAGATTTTATAGAAATAAAGTCAGAATATGGGTTAGTAATTATTGTCATCCTAATAAATGAAAAAAACATTTATTAAACACTCTGTGCTAAGCACTATCAATACAAATAGAAAAAATGAGAGTCCCTGCTCTCAAGGAGCTCATATTCTAATGGGGGAGACAATACATAGGGAAGATTTCAGCTGCAAGCCAGATGGGAAAGTCCCATGGTCCTTAGGGTGCAACAGCAAAACAGATAATAATGCCTCTTTTTAAATGTCATTTCCACTGATAAAATACCAGTTTTTGATGTTGAACCGTTTGATAGTGCCAAGGATTTGGGTAGCAAGAATGTTCTTTTCAGGATCTTCAGTATCTATGGTTATAGCGTCTGGGGTTGCTTTCCAGAATGGTGGCAGTAGGTACTGGCCTGGAAACAGTGCTGCTTCGAAAGCTGTTGTTTCTTGTTTCTGCAGAAAAGTCAAAGGCAAGATGATGGGAAGGTGGCAGTGGTGGCTCTACCTGCCCAACATATACTGCTTCCCATCTTTTCCTCAGAGTACTCCTTGACTTCAGCTAGGCTAGACTGCCTGTCCTTTGAGTGGCAGCCCATGGGGAAGAGTAGCCCTTGAAAGAGCCACTTACTTAGATGATGGCTCTGAGAATTGGCCTTGAAACAGAACCAGAGATCTGGAGGATGCCATTCGCAGGGCTCCTGTGCTTATTTACTTCTTGTTGGAGTTGGTGAGCTATTTTTACACATGATGATGAGAAAGTAGGGTCCCTTCCTCAAGGCTGTTTCTTCTGTCAGGGTTGGCTGTGGGGGCTGGTCTGGTGGTTTGGGGGGCACAGCTGTTCATAAGGTTCTTGGGTTCAGGATCCTGGGCTATCCATCAGGATCTGAGGAGATACGGCAGCCAAAGTAGAGGTAGTTTAACTTGCCTGGCACATAACACATGCTCTTTCCTTCTGGGTGCCCCTCTTCTTTGGCTAGGCTAGCTTGCCTGCCTAGGCAAGTTGTGAGTGGTAATTAGTGAGGATGGCTGACCTCTTTTCTATAAGAGTTACTTCCTTGGAAGAATGTTATGAAGCCTAGGCTTTAGGAAATAGGACTAGTGAGCTACAAGTATTGCTTCAGGGCATTTGTACTTATCTGTCTATCTATCTGCTGTTGCTGTTGGTGATAAGAAAAAAGGACTTCTTTCTCTACAATAATTTATCCCATCATTATCTATAATTTCTTGCAATTATTCCTTATCTTCTTAACCACTCCTTGGTGTTTTGAGACTTCCTCAACATTCTCAAAATTGTGTTGTCACCAGCACAGATTTCTTTTTGTATCCCTTGTCTGGTCCAGCTGCTATTTCTGTCTTCTTCTCCTTTAATGCCATTTCCCCTTCCTCATGTAGTACATTAGACACAGAGATGTTTAAGTTCCAAATACACCTGTTCCACTTCATCTCTTTGACTTTTCAGTTTCATTTTAAATGATCTTTGGATAATTTGTCCTAATTGATCTCACACCAAGCTTAGCTATGTGACTTTAAGGATACTGTTTAACCTGTTTTTCTCTCCATTCCTTCTTGCTATTTTATAGTGTAGTAATACTTTTATTCTACTATCCACCTCTGTAAAAATTTGCAAATGAGCCATATCTGACATGTTTTTCCATTTGACCCAAAGATTATGTTTTCTAACTGAATTAGTTTTTAGGGTCTTTACGCCTCCTTGGGGATCATGATTGCTTTACAACTGTTAAACTTTTTGAATAATGATGTTACACATCCATATCTTTGTCCCACTTAGCTTTTTTATATCAGTTGGTCAAGTTGGAACTAATTTGGTATTGATTTTCAGCTTTGCTCTAACAAGTGGATGAATAGTCAGCAATCAGAAGGTAGTCCACTGATCCCTGATTCAGAAATGACTCCATAAACCAATACCAGTTTCCTGTTTGTTAAGTAAGATAGCCATTTTCATTTCTTTAATGTCATTCAATTTACAATAGCCATTGCCTTCTGACTTTTGAAACTGCACTTCTGTGCAGTCTACAAACTCATAGCCATTTTTATTTCTTAATTTTAAATCATATTTTTTGCTATCCTCCCCAGGCCTGCTTTGTCATTGAAGTCACCATGTTAAGGTAGATATTGACTAAGTATAGAGGATCTATTTCCTTATCCTCTCTAATAGTTGTTGGTATGTAAGTTTTTTGTATTGTTTTTGGTTTTTAGATTTCATCCTTTTTGTTTTGTTTTGTTTTCATATCTCCTACATTTCCCCTTATGTTCTTTCCTTTCCCTCCCATTCCCAAGAAGCCATAAAAAAGATTTTATTTAACTGAGAGGAAAAAAAAATTAGTAAAACTGATTACAGTTTTTAGAACTCTGATGTCATATGCAGTGTTCCACACATATGAAGCCCAAGTGTGGGAGAGGTATCTTCTCTGTCTCTTTTTGGGACTAAGCTCAGTCTTTATAATTTTACAACATTGAGTTTTCATTATTTTCTGATGATGGTTCTTTCCATTGATATTGTTGTAGTTATTGTGCGTGTTGTTTTCCTGGCTTTGGTGTATAAGCTTTAATTATCTTCATAATGCTCATCATGGGTCCTATAAGGCAAAATGACCAAGTGTTTCCATAAAATGATGTTTTGTCTTGCTTTTGGATTCACAGTGAAACCAACTCTGCCAAACCTCTGCCAGATTCTCTCTAAGAACTTGTGGGTCAAACCAATTTCCTGATAGGGTTCTCTGATTTCATTTTTATATCTTCTTGGTCATTGGTCAAAGAGTTTCTATTTAGAATACCACCAGGAAAATTAATGTGTTTAGATGATCTATAAGCCATCCTTAGCACTTTCTGCTACTCCACTTTGGCAGGTGGCTGAAAGCTGAAAGAGAGCTAATGTAGGACACAGAAACATATTTTGTTTTTCAAGGGTTGCTAAGGCCAAAGAATTTACCACAGATGGCCAGTCTATTGTAAGCCTTTCCATTCTTAGGTTTTAAAATTTTTTTATTTATTGTGAGTTCAACAATCATAAACATCTCAAAATGTGAAGAGAACCATATGAGAAACAGAACTTCTACCATATACAGTGTTTTAGTTATTTTTAAACACATTTCTGTGCTTAATGAGGCAATTAGACATTTCTCTATTTTTGATCCCTCTTGCACTTCTTCCATTTGTGTAACTTATCAAATGTTTTAAGGTGCTCTTTTTATGTTTTTAAATTAAATTTTATTTTTCAGTTAGCAAAAATCTGCCCACTCCTACCTCCCACTTAAGAAGGAAAGGAAAACAAAACACCTGTTACAAGCATGTAAAATTAAGCAAAACAAATTTTCACATTGACCATGTCTGAAAGAAAAAAAAATGTATGTGTGCATGTGCGTGTCTCATTCTGCAATTTGAGTCTCTTATCTCTTTATCAGGATATGCTTCATCTTTAGTCCTCTGGAATTGTGGTTGGACATTACACTAATGGGAGTTGCTATCTTTCAGTGCTGTTTGACTTTACAATATTGTTGTCACTACACAAATTGTTTTCTTGGTTCTGTTCAGTTCACTCTGCATCAGTTCATGAGTCTTCTCAGGTTTCTCTGAAGCTGTCCCCTTCACAGTTTCTTACAGAACAGTAGCACTCACACTACGATGGTCATCAAGTACATTGATCAATCAGATGAACTCCCTTATAGGAAAAGCCTTTTTCCTTAATGGGCTGTATTGTAAAGCAGCCCTTTCTCATTCCTTTGATAGTCTTCTTGTGACAACAAAGTAGCCTGTGTCATAGCTTTTTCTTTTTACTTGTCAATTCTCACTTCATTCTATATCCGTTCATACAAGTCTTTTCTTGAAATCTGTCAGTTCTCTTTCTCTTCTTATTTAGCCTGGTCCTCAGGAAGCAGACAGTCTCTGGGAACATAGTCAGAATATTTCTAGAGTGGTAGCCTTCCCTAAGTTGGCATAGCCTCCAGGAAAGAATGCAGTGCACCAAAGAATGCACCATGAGGAATCAGGGTAGAACTTTTGGGCATCTTTAATCAATGACTTTATATTCTGAAAAGCCAGGTTATACATTTCCTTCTTAATACATAACATCAACAAAAGTATTTGTAGATTAATAGTAATTTATAAGTAATTTAGAGACAGTTACATGGTGCAGTGAATAGAGTACTGGACTTGGAGACAAGAAGACCTAAGTTCTCCTAAGTTCAAATTCTGCCTTAAACTTACATGGTTTGTTACCTGAGGCAAGACACTTAACCTCTCACCGTAGGGTTCCTCATCTCTAAAGTGGAGATAATATCATGTATTTCTCAGGGTTGTTGTGAAGATAAAAAGAGATGATATTTGTAAAGCTCTTTGCAAATCTTAAAGCAATATATATTTGGTGGGGAGGCAATCAGGGTTAAGCGACTTGCCCAGGGTTGCACTGCTAGTGAATGCCTGAGGCCAGATTTAAACTCATGTTCTCTTGACTCTGTCTAAGGCTGGTGCTCTATCCACTGAGCTATCTCGATGCCCCAATAGCTATTATTATTAATTAGTTTCACATTGACCTGGCTAATTTGAACATAGAACCATAGTTCTTCCATCTTCCTTCTTCTTCAATTATGTACTATGACCAAAAATAATAGTAAAGGTGAAGAAAAGTTAATTGGTGATATTGCTTTCAGTCCAGGAGCAGAGAGCATAATTACTCCTTGTTTCTGTTGTGATCTTCCTCCATATGAGGGAATATTCTGTTTTCTACTGTTCCCTGTTGAGGGGGCTATATTTGCCCCTCAGAATTGGCAGGAAATATGAAAAGAAAATGCATAAGTAAACATTATTTGATGATGCTGATCACTAGAATTTATATCGTAGTTTGATGACTGAATGTCAGAGAACTGTATTTAGGTGTGACTAATTAAGAGATACCAAAGGCAACTAAAAAATACGTGAATGAATAGGCAGGAGAGAGAACTAACCTTAACTTAAAGCTAAGTTGTTTGCCTAATTCCTAATTGTGTGATCTTTTCTAAGTGTTCATGCTCCTCTCTATTTCTCTTGTCAGATATACTCTAGAAATGATAAAAACAGCACCACATAATGAAAGTGCATGGAACTATTTAAAAGGGTAAGATGTTTTTGATTTGGGATTTTCATTTTGAAATTTAAGCACTCACTTTATCATTAATGATGATAACCTCTTAGCTTTTTAAGTTTACATACATGAAGTTTGGAATAAAAAATGTCTTCTAAATATAAAATTTTAAATATAAATTTAAATACGGATTTAATTTTTATCTAGAGCGTATACATGCAAAAATAGGACATGGTAAATCTGTTTTTCATTCAGTCAACAAGCATTTATTAAGTCCTTATTATGTGTCAGGCACTGTGCTAAGCACTGGGGATACAGATACAAGCAAAGACAGCTTTTTTCCTCAAGGAACTTACATTCTAATGGAGGGAGACAACACATAAAAGCAGGCTGTGAAGGATTGTTGGCCTGGGGCAGGAGGAGCTTACCCTTGGGAGAAATGGGCCTCTCTGAAAACTTCATTTTAACCTCCTTCCCCACCAGAATTCTTAGAACTGCTAATAAATAACACATGGTCAGATTGAATTAATTTAGCATTTCAGTCCAAAATTTCTTTTAACTTTTAACCTCTCACTTTTTCATTAACTGTGAACCAAAAGATAATCAAATGAACCCCCTAATAGGAAGTACCCTTGAAGGGCCATATTGTAAAGCAGCTCTTTCTTATTCCTGCTCTAGTCTTATGACTACAAAGTAGCCAGCAACAACGTTCTCTTTTCTTTTTCCTTGTCATTACACATTAGAAACAATTTACCTGAGGCCATCCCTAGATAACTAGCAGAGCACAAAGACTTTCCCTTGTCTTCATTTTGATTCTCAACATATTTTTTCTTTATTCTAGGATTTTGCAAGATCGTGGCCTTTCCAAGTATCCCAATCTATTAGAGCAATTGTTAGATTTACAGCCAAGTCACAGTTCTCCCTACCTGATTGCCTTCCTTGTGGATATATATGAAGATATGCTAGAAAACCAATGTGACAACAAGGAAGATACACTTAATAAAGCATTAGAGGTGAGCTAGTAGGACTTATATTCTATTCCAGGCAATCTGAATTCCATTCTACATCACTCCTGATACTTACGAATAAAGTCAGCACAGTTCAACTAACTTTTCATAGGAAGTCAGAACTCACTTATAGTTGGTTTGGGATAGCATCTTTCAAATTTCCTGTCATATAGACTTCTTCTAAAGCTGCCTTAGGCAGTGTTCTTGCCATCAAATCAATACCAGTGGTTTATGGTATTGTTCTGGTGCTTCTGTTTCATCAGTTTCTTTCTTCTACCAAAGAGGAAAAAATGCTGACATGTTAAAACTTGTTAACAGTGATGAAAGATTAAGCAACTGCCCTAAAATTAATTACTAGTAGGACCTGTTACATGTTGGCTTAGAGTAAATCACAGCACAGTGGGGTTGGCTGTAAATGGAATTATATCTTAAAGTATTACTGTTTTTCATTTCTAGTTATGTGAAATTCTAGCTAAAGAAAAAGACACTATAAGAAAGGAATATTGGAGATATATTGGAAGATCCCTTCAAAACAAACACAGCACAGAAGGAAGTTTGCCAACAGATAAGCAGCAATAACAGCATTCAGAAGACACTAATGGAATAGTTTTATTTTTAAAAGAAACTTGGAACAAGGAAGTGTGACATGGCTTAAAACCAGAGGGATCATTTCCTTCTACCTGTGTGGGTGTGTGACAACAAGTGCATTGCACAGGTATTGCTTCCTAACAAGCACTAAGCATAATAAGTACTCTTTGGGCACTGCTGCTATTCAAACTAACTCTAGAAGTATTAATTTGGCTGTCTTTTTAAAGTAAAATAATTCCTTAAAATAACAATCCCCAAATGAATTGTTGAATAATAAATATTTCCATGTTTGTTTATTTTTAAAGGCCCTAAACAGTCTGTTCTTTTCACCTATTTCTTACCACTCAGCTCCTTCCTAAATAATATATATGAATTCAGACTTGCAGCGGTAACAATTGCAGATAACTTGTATATTGTGGAGGTAACATAGACTATAAGCAAGGAACACAATTGCTGCAATACATTAGAGCTGTTACAGAAGCTGCACTGGTAATATCCTGCTATTGCTTTCACTGACTAAATGACAAAGTGATTTTGTAATAAAACTGTAGATACACCTAAAACAGTATGTAGTGGTGGTGTGGTATTTTGTTTTCATAGCATTTAACTAGTTCCCTCCTGAGCTTAAATCATGTCATCTTATGAACCAGTTGCAGGGGAAGTCCCATTGGTCTGGGGGTAAAAAAACACAGAACTGGAAAACAAGACCTTAAAAGATAAAGTTCCCAGAATTTTCTATTCCAGCCTCAGTAAGGTAGATTGGTTTAAATAAAAGTTTCCCCTGTTTTGTTCAAGGAAAGAAAATTCAGGATATGAAGATAAATAGTAATAGGTACGGCTGTTCTTTAGATGGATTATATACCTCAGGTTTTTAGTTAATGTATGGACTTTCATTTTAACATTTTGTATCTTAGTTTTTTAAAGTTTTTAAACTTAACCTAATTCCAAAAATCTCCAGGTTCCAATACAAATTCAGTTTAACTTGTTTTTAGAGTGTTTCAACGTTGAACTGGAATGATCTTTGTTTCCATGACTAAAGAGCATCTAGACAGAAATGTATACATAAAGAGGTAACACATATTGTATCATTTTAATAGTTGTAAGTAGATGCCATAACGGTATAATGCTGTGACAGTGCCCCTTAGAATAGAATGAAATTTTAAAAGACAGTCATCCATTGAATTTAAATGGGCAGACAATCTCCCTATCTCTTAATTTTCTTTACTATGTACATATCTATATACACAGAATATAAAAAAAGATTATATATTACGAAATTGTAACTCTTGTACACAGCTTGGTTTTTTAAAAATCTCTTAATTTTAGCAGAGTAATACACTGCCCTGCTTTTGAGTCTTTTATACTTCTTCCCTCTCATTTCAGCATATTTTTAAAATGTTTCATTGATGCTCCTTTATTTTTCTTTTTTTTTTGGTAGCATTATCAGTACTATCTCCATAATTATCTCCCTACCAAAAAAAGTCTTTCCATATAAGAAATAAAAATTAAAATCATTCAAATTAAATTTACATATTGATCACATCTGAAAATATAAGTCTGGTTCCATACCTATGGTCCATTGTCTCTCTACCAAGAAGTGGTAATTAAGCTTTATCAACAGTTTTCTGTAGTCATAATAGATCATTGTATTGATAATCAGAGTTCTTAAATCTTTCACAATTGCTGTCTTATACAATATTGTAGTCATTCTAGAAATTGTTCTGCTTCTATTCACTTTACTGTGCCTCAGTTCATACAAGTCTTCCCAGGTTTCTCTGAAACCATCCCTTTCATAATTTTAGGTTCAATAATCTGTTCATATGCCATAATTTGTTTGGTCATTCCACACATAGTGCGTACCCACTTTGTTTCTAGTTCTTTACCACTATGAAAGGGCTGCATTAGTGGTGAGCTACTAGGACTCATTTGCCTACATCCAGCTCCTTTGACTTCTTTAAACTATGTGCCATGTAGAAGTGGTATCCATGAGTCAAAAAGTATGCATAATTTAGTGAATTTGGGGAAATAGTTCTAAATTACTTCTCAGAATGGTTAAACCAATATATAGCACCACCTACTGAGTATTAGTGTTTCTGTCCTCCCAGAGCTCTCCAACAATTGTCATTTTCCACTTCAGTAATCTTTGCCTATCTGATAGGTGTAAGGGTAGAAATTTAGGGTTATTTTAGTTTGCATTTCTCTTATTACTAATGATTTGGAGCATTTTTCACGTGGTGGTTGATAGCTTATTATGTGTAGTTGTTAGCAGCTTCTTCTTTTTGAGACTTTGCCTGATCCTTTGACTATTTATCAATCAGGGAATGTCTCCTTATGTATTTATATGTGTGCTTCTGACTTTCTGGACTTGCAACACTGTGCTTCAGCTGCAGTTTCATCCTAGAGCCTCTGTCAAGACCTGTGACCTTCTTACCCTGGAATATCCATGCATCATTTCATCCTTCTCTCCTTAGAACATCCATCTGCCATGCCTTCTCTTCCGGGGAATTCCTCCAGGGGCCTCCATTTTGAGGAGCAAGTTAGGGCTTCCTTCCCCACTGTGCTTTTGACGTTCTGAACTTTAGTACCATGCCGCAGGTGTGGGTACTTTGCTCTCCCAGCTTTACTCCACCTGTTTTATTCTTCCTGGTTTTTGAGCTCCCTTTTCTGCATTGTCTTCTCCTCCCCACCCTCATTAGAATGTAAACTTCTTGAAGGCTTTTGCTTGCATTTGCATCTCCAGTGCTTTGAGCAATACCTAGCACATAGTAAGCACTTTAATGCTTGTTGCCTGCCTGCCAATTTCCCCTTGTATATTACACCTTTTTTTTTTTTTTTTTTTTTTTTGGTAAGGCAGTTGGGGTTAAGTGACTTGCCCAGAGTCACACAGCTAGTAAGTGTACTCTATCTACTATGCTACCTAGTTGTTCTCGTATTATGTCATACCTTTATTAGAAAAACTTGCTACAATAGTTTTTCTTAGTTAATTAGTCCCCTTCTCATTCTACTTGCATTGTTTGTGGAAAATAATTTACAATTTATGTAATCAAAATTATCCATGTTCATCTTCTGTGCTCCCCTCTATCCTTTATTTGGTAAAGAATTCACTTCCTATCCATAGTTGTGCAATAAATCCCTTTCACTTTTCCTAATTTATGATAGGATCTTTTATATCTAGGCTACATATCCATTTAGTATATGGTGTCAAATAATGACCTAAAACTAATTTCTGCCAGAGTACTTTCCAGTTTTCTCAACTTTTTGTTACTAGTGAACTCTTAGCCTAGTAGCTACTGTCCTTCTTTCTGTTACACTGCATTGAGTTGTTTCTCTATGTTGTCTGCCTAATCTGTTCCACTGATCAACCTTCTTGTTTTTTTAACCAAAACCAAATAGTTGTGATGATTACTACTTTGTGACGTAGATTGAGAACTGATGTTACTAAGCTCCCCTCTGTCCAACTTTTTTTTTTTTTACTCAAAATTCTTTTTGTTCTTCCAGAAGAATTTGTTATTCTGACTAGTTCTGTAAAGTAACCTTTTTTTGGGTAGTTTGGTTAGTTTAATAGTACTGAATCTGTAAATAGATTTATGTAGTTTTGTCATTTTTGTTACATTGGTATGACCCAACTATGAGTGATTAATATCTCTTTATTTAAGTATTTTTGTAAAGAGTATTTTGTGGTATTTATATAATTTCTCTGTGTGTCTCAGTAAATGCAGGCCCAGATATTTATACATTATATAATTATTTTGAATGTCATATTTATGTATGCTGTAGTTATTTTGAATGTGAATTCTTCATCTTTTCATACAGTTTAGATGGTAGTATACAGAAAGTTTGATTTGTGTGGGCTTGTTTTAATTAGTAATTTTTCAGTTTAGATTCTCCAAACCATCATTTTACCTGCAAAAAAAGCAATGATTGTATTTGTTCTTTGCTAAGATTTTGATTATCTCAATTTCTTTTTCTTATCTTTTTGCTATAGCTAGCATTTCAAGATGTTTGTCTAAGACAATTTCTCTTCAGACATTATCATCCTCTTTCATCTTATCACACCTCTCCCTTCTACCTACAACCCCTGAACTAGGAAGGATAATCAAATTAACACTACCCCATTCACTTGACTGCCCTGTTATTCTACTTGTCGCCAACTCCCCGCTCCCTTTCCCCCCACATACATATGTATTTTTATTTTTTGGCTTTGTTCTTTAAAATGTGACTTCTTTTGAGAGTAGAGATTGGTTTTGTATTTTCATCCCAACACTTAGCATAGTGCCTTGCCCATAGTGCTTATTAAATATATTTTCCATTCATTTCAGTTTGTCTTTTCATTGTAGTACTTCAACATATTCTTTTTATTTCAGTTTTAAAAGATTGCTTGTGTGTGATGCTAAAGTCATATTTGGAGGTATCAAGTCCTTGTTCACCTTCTCTTCCCCTCTCCCATACCCCCCCACCCCCCGGAAGACTTTCCCCCAATTTTATAATGGAAGCCAACGGCAATCTTACTAGATTAACAGAAATTTACTTTGAAAACTGAATAGCATCAGGAGCACATTTTTGACAGTGAAGTCTACCAACTATCAAAATAATGTAGAAATTTTTCATATTTTTTTTCTGTCACCAGAAATTGAATTTCCTAGAATTGAGTGGGGAAATATATCTACTTAGAGCTCTCCTAAATAATTGAGCTACTACAGTTTGGTCACCGCTTCTGTAGGTTACCTGAAATCTTCATACCATCCAAGTTGTAAAGCCTATACATCTTTCATTTTACAGATGTGGAAGCAGAAGTCTAGAAAAAGTAGTAATTTATTGCAAGGTCAGATAGTACTATTCAATTCAAGAGCCATTTATTAGGTATGTGGGGAAGATAGGATATTTATATAACCATATCCCTTATCCTCATGAAAATTTAGTCTAATAGGGGATAGGTTACATTATATGTACACTAGTCAGGCCAAAGCCAAATTCTTTGTGTAAAGTCGCCCCATGAATTATTTATTCTTTTATTCTAATAAGCAGTTTTACAGAATTATACTTTAAGTTAGTCCAGCTCTTAGCACAGCAGTTGGTGTGTAGTAGTACTTATTATTTTTATTCCTTTTTAATCTTTTCTGTAGAAAAACACACCCATTTTTAAGACTTTCACACCCATCATTTCTGAAGACAAAATGGAACTGTTCACACTCTGATTTAGCTCACAATCTGGGTATTTTCCTCCTCCTGTTCCCACCGCTGCCACCACCTAATACTACTCCCCTACCCTCCAAATACCACCTTTATGCTCTCTTTTCTTAAACATATGCTACTTGGAGCTCAGAACTGTGTTATTCAGATATGCCACACTGAAAGATGTTTCATCATTGTCACCAATATATTGGAATAATTCTATGATTAGAGTGTGACCTATACAGACCTGTCATCTACACAAATTCATGGACTAGCTTCACTGGTCAGGATACCCCAACTCATAGTAGTGCTTAGTAAATGTTTGTTGTGCAGGTCCTCCAACTCAAGATAATGTAGTTTATCAGTGTAAATCCATTACTGCTGTTTGAACAGCACTTCAAAAAACATATCTTTATGTAAAAAGATAACATGGCCAAAAGGCTTGATTACACCCGCTGCTTCCATTTCCATATATTTGTTACTCCCCTATAAGGTAGCTTTCTTCTCTCTCCCTCTATTAGGTCATTAGTGACCTTATTACTAATGCAAGGTTTTTTTCCGTCTTCTTCAGAGCACCAGCTTCTTGACTAAACTCAGCATTCCTAGGCTTCAGTGAAACTACCTTTCCTCTGTCTTCTTATCTCTCTGACCACTTCTGTCTCTTTTTGTTGGTTCTTCTTTTTTTTTGTTTGTTTTTAAGCAGTTGGGGTTAAGTGACTTGCCCAGAGTCACACAACTAGTAAGTGTCAAGTTTTGGTCTGAGGCTGTATTTGAACTCAGGTCCTCCTGACTTCAGGGCTGGTGCTGTATCCATTGCGCCACCTAGCTGCCCCTTTGTTGGTTCTTCTTTATCTCTAAACTGACACTTCAAAACTATGGGTATCCTTCCTTAGGTGTTCGGTGCATTGTCCACTCTCCTTAATGCTTCCTTATTAAAGGAGCTCATCCTTTCTAGTAGCTTTAAGTATTGCCTCTATGACAGTAACTTTCAAATCTGTGTTTCTGATCCCATCCTTTCGCCCAACCCTCAGTCTCATATTGCTGCCTGCCAACAAATACTAGGCTTTTTCAAACTCAGACTTACAAAAAACTAAAATCATAGCCTCTACTCTTAACCCACCCAACTTTGAAAGCTAAGATTTATTTTTTGACTTATCCTTTAATTTCACGCCCACACACACATCAGTCTTAAAATCCAGTCTGTTCATCAGCTTGTTCTTCTAATTCTTTTGGCTACATCCTAGTCCTGGTCTTGAGTTTACTACAGAAACCTCCTTGATGGCTTCTTTGTTCCTGTTATGGCCCTGTCTCCAGTTCATGAAGCATAGTAATCCGCCAGACTAAGCTTCATTAAACTGTCTTCATTTTGTCACCCTACTCAAATTTCTAATTGCTCCCTATTTACTACTTAATCAAACTCCTTCAACTGGTTTTTAAGGGGCCAAACCCTTCCCACCCTCAACCAATTTCATTTCCCACATATTTGCGATTTACCCCAAAAGCTAGCCTGTGCCTTTGCTCTTAAAAAAGTATTGATGCTTTTTGGTTTTATAGCAGACAGACTTTCTTTCACCTTGCTTCTGCAATCGAACCATCCAGTTAACCCCCCTTTTATTTTCTGGCTCCTTATCTGGATAACAGTATGATGGAGAAGAGAGTGTAGCCTCAAACTGACGCTGTCCCAGAATTCAGCAGTTAGTGATGTCTTTTGAACTTGGATTTCTGGGTTTGGAAGTTTCTAGGAGAAAAAAGCCACAGCAAGCTGAAAGTATAAGAAAGGTGGAGTTGGGCACCTGGTGTTTAGGGCTGGCTGTGTTGCTCCTTCTTCCTTGACTCAACTAGTCCTGGCTATGGACAGTGAGAACTGGAATCTAAGGCCTCCACTCCACCACCACCTCCCAGCCAGGAATGTAGGGAACATGCCAGAGCAAGAGTTCTTCATCTAAAGTCTAGGAACTTGTTTGGTTTTTTTTTTTTTTAATATTCTGAAAACTGTGTTTTAGTATAATTTTAATGATCATCAAAACTATTTGGTATTGATTTAAGAAAGTAGGTCAATTAATTATGTAGTAGCATAGTTTTCAAAAGACTTACCAACTGTAGCAGTGACTCAACTGTTTGACAGAAACTACTGGGAAAACTGGAAAAGTGTGGCTGAAATTGGATTTAGATCAGCATCTCACAACATACCATTATAGATTCCAGGAGGATATGTTATGTGATCTAGATATAAAAGGTCACATCATAGACAAATTAAAGGATCGAGTAATAAAATACATATTGTAACTGTGTAGGCAAAGAGTTTATAGTGATACAAGGGATAGATAAGATTATAGGAGATAACATGGATAATTTTGATTACATAAAATTGAAAAGTTATTGCACAAACAAAATTAATATAGTTAAAATTAGAATGGAAACAGTTAACTAGGGGAAAAAAATCTTTATAGTAAGTTTCTCTGTAAAGGTCTGATATTCAGTATATTAAAGACTGAGCCTAATTTATAAAAACAAGAGCTAGTCCCGAAATGAAAACATCATCAAAAGATGAACAGGCAGTTCTGAAAGAAATCCAAGCTGTCAACTTCCATATTTAAAAAATGCTCCAAATTTACTTAACAAAAAATTTAAGTCACAGCAACTGAGATTCTACCTTATACCCATCTGGTTGACAGAAAACAGTTGTTGAAGTGGCTGTGGGAAAACAAGCATGTTAATACTTTGGTAGAGCTATATATTCTATTAGGAAAGCAGTTTGGAACTGAAATCACCAAATTGTGCATACCTTTTGACCCAATAATACCTATAAGCCTATACCAGAAAGGAATCAAAGAAAAATACAACTAGATGTATTAATAGCAGCTTTTTTTGTAGTATCAAAGAACTGGAAACTAAGATGTTACTTTGGAAAATCAACTAAGGATTATATGAATATAATAGAATACTGTTGTAATGTAGGAAATGACAGGAGGGATACTTTCAGAGAAACATGAAAAGACTTTTATAAATTGTTGCCCAGTGACTCTCGTTGGTTCTCTGGAATTGTAATTAGTCATTGAATTATTCAGTTTTTAAGTCTTTCAGAGTTATTTTTACAGTGTTATTGTAAATTGTTTTCTTGGCTCTGTTCACTTCGTTCAGTATAATTTTTAACACATCTTCCCAGGTTTCTCTGAAACTTTTTTTTTTTCCATTTCTTAGAGGACAATAGTATTCTATTACCTTCATATGACATAATTTGTTAAGCAGAACAGAGACACAGGAACAATTTATACCAATAGCAACATTGTAAAGTTGACCCTGAAAGACTTAAGAATGCTGATGAATGCAGTGACCAACTAGATTCTAGAGAGGAAGTATGCTAATCATCTCCTGACAGAGAAATTGTAGACTCAAGATACAAAATTAGGCATGCTTTTTTTTTTTTTAACATGACCACTGTGAGAACATGTTTTGTTTGACTATGCATATTTGTTATGAGGGTTTTTTCTCAGGAAAGAGGATAGGGATAGGAGACTTACCCTCTTTCCTTGTCCTATAAGAAGAGAATGGAAACCCACAAGGAATAATATCAGAATAGAACAGCTTTGAAATTGGATGTTGGAATTTATTATATTCTTAAAAAGAAATCAAGTTGTTCATAGTGGACATTCAATTTCATGTGCAATTGTCTCCTTTTCTACAATGTATGTGGAAGTACTCTTTTTGGGGGCGTTTAAGTTCAGAATTTTTAAAAAAAAATTTTAAAATATCGGTATGACCTGATACAGAGTGCAATGTGCAGAACCCAGAGAAGAATTTATACAGCATTGTAAAGAAAAACAACTTTGAAAGACCTAAGAACTCTCACCAATGCAATTGACCAACCATGATTCCAGAGGACCAGTGATGAAACACCTTGCTGCCTCCTGAGAGAGGTCACCTTAAGGTGCAGAATGAGAACATGTTTTCAGGCATGGCCAATGTGGAGATTTGTTTGCTTATTTGATACAAGGGTTTATTTATTTTATATATATATAATTTTGGGGGGCCAGGGGAACAGGGAATATATGGAAATGTTTCTTTTATTTGGTGTTGGTTAGTTGAGAATTTTTTAAAAATAAAGAAAAGAGCCAAATGGAATGTTGTAGGAAAAGCAGTTTGGACTGCCAGTTTTGGAACACATTTTTGTCTTTCTTTGCATCCCCAGCACTTATTACAGAGCCTAGCAAATAGTAAACACTTAATAATGCTTGTTGACTGTTTTACTGACAGTTTTGGAGTGGCAGCTGTACCTTTTTCTGTAAGGATACTTTTCCCTTTGGCGTCAGAGAGAGTGTTTTTATCTTTGATCCATGAGGATCTATGAAATAAACTATGGAAAAGGTAAAAAGGTGAAGAAGAACTTTTTTCTTGTCAGAACTGTTTTAGCTTATTTTGTAAAGAAACATTATAAAGAGAATTTTGAGTGCATTCTGGGGAAACTTGTCTGTCATCACTGAAGAGAGAGCAAAAGGACTACTGCAACTACCTTCTTGAGAGATTACACGTGACTCTTGAGGAGAAATCGGGAAGATTGTTGAGAGGCTATAATTATTATTTTGGGTGAACTGCATGGTGTGTCCAGAAGTGAAGTCATCTGCTATTATATTCAAGTTTTGAGGTAACAGTGGCTTTGATTTGCTCCTATTTTATATAGTTGTATGGGTGTAATGCCCCTTCTGATCAACTCTCCTAACACAACTCCTCTCGTGGGTTCAGTCTCCAGATGATGGATGCTACCTTGGCTTCTCTTAGTAACCTTGTAAGTGGCTGTCTCCACCACTGTAGCTCATGAACCACCACTAGTCCATTTCCAGTTAACAGTTAGCCATTAGACAGCTTTTAGCAAAAACATTTACTAAGATGTTAGATTAACTATTGGCACAAAATATTGATCCCAAAAGCCTGTGGCATACTGTCCTACAGAAACAGTGTCCTTGGGAAGAGTGGTTTCCAAGCAAGGAACACATGTAGAATACATACATACCAACTCCTGATTCTTGAAGTCCTTTTCTGCGTCCATAACCATCACTGTTCTTTGGTATATGGATCATATTCCTTGAAACTACCCCTTCTCTCAAGTGACTGTCCCTTCATATCCACATGTGTCTTTAGCCCCAGGCGATATACATTGTCTTCTAATGGTATGTTTGCTCCAGTTACTTAGCTGAAGGGGAGTAGGTAGGGGTGGAGGAGGAAGTGAGAAGAAAAGATCCTTTTCTCTCCATCCACTCTACCACCATCTTTTTCCTCCCTCTCTTGATACATTCTCTCCTTCAGTTCTGGTTCTCCCTTCACCTCTAGCTCCAACTATTAACTGCCAAACTATTAAACTTCCTCTAGCTATTTAAAGCCCCCCAAAGACTGGCTGGCTGTTTTGGTTAACCAGTCACTCTGTTCTCTTCCAGACCCAATCACAGAGGTTCATGCCTCCTTAAGGATTCACAGGGTGTAGATTGATCTGTGTGATTGCTTTGTATGGAGTTGCAGAAAAATTCCTTAACACCATTTTACATTTTGTGATTATAAGAACTTCTGTGGTTACTTTAATTGAAATGGGGAATGCAGCTACCTCTTTTGCATATGTATTACTTTTAATAATGATTTCATTATACTTTCAGTAACTTTAATAGTGATTCAATCATAGGAGATTAAGGGATTTAACATATAGATCAATACCACTACTATGTTTGGCACATAGTAGTTACTCAGTACTTGATTGATAAGTTAGGAAAGGAGGTTTCTCTAGTTTATTTCATAAATAATACTTATTGAAATGAGGTGGAAGTTTGAGCCAGCTTATTAATGATAAAAGTGGAAATTTTACTAATAAAAATAAACAATACTTCTGGATTACTTGAGTCATAGATAAGAAAAAATATGGAAATGAGTCAAGTGGCAGACTAAAGAATGACCTGCAAGTAAAATTGGTAATCCATGTAATTTTGTTTCACATGGGGAGGTTGTCCTAACATTGACAGATAGATCTGTGCGCACATACAGAAGGCACCAGACATAGTAGAGAGATAAGCTCTTGAGACAAAAATAAGTTAAAACTTGGAAAGGGGTATCACTCTCTTGCCTATGAAATTCTCAATCATTAGAAGGAGTAACATCTAAGATCTGTGCCCTTTAAGGTTGATCTCGTTTTTCTCTAAAAGGCAGAGAAATTGTCCCTGAGACTTTATTGGTCCGGGGGGTGGCCTTTGACATGACTTCTCAGTCACCTAAGGCACAGAAAGGCCATCCCCCAAAGAGTTGGTGCCTCTTAGACTTGATGAATCTCCCATTGCCAAACAAACCAACACACTTCTGACCAGAGGCATTTATGTATGGAAGGGGTACTGTGTCTGCCTGAACCAGTGCTGTATCTTTACTGAGTATCATTTCTAAGCTATTGTTAAATAAACTATGCTTTTTTAAAGTGTTGGATGGTCTACAGGTGTCTCATTTCGTTTCATTCCATTTCTAAGCATGAAGCACGGAACCAACCTGAGGCTGTTCTGGCTGACAACAAAACCTTATATAAAGTGACATTATTTGACAGTATTTGCCACATTCTGTCCTAAGTCTATGGCCTTTCTGCTGAGGAGGAAGCAGAGACAAAAGAAACAAGAGACAGAGAAAAACACGAGTGAGCAGTGATAAGACTAAGAAGGTATGAGCTATATTCTAATATAGGAAGACACGTGTCTCCCCTCAGAATTCTTTTATAAGGTCATAGAAGCAGTCTAATAGAGAGCCTGGCAGTGGTTTTGTTATGTTTTGATGAGTTGAAAAGAAGAATGGGAAGGGAAGGAAAAAGGAAAGAGAAGAGGGAAGGAAGAGAGAAGATGGGGAAAATAACTTTACATAATTGGGATGCATAAGAAGAATCCCATATAGACCGGGAGGCAGGAGTGGGGGGATCAGGTGATACATGAACTTTTCACTCTAATCTGAACTGGTTAAAAGAGGGGGGAAAAATCATATAATTGGGTATGGAAACACATTCAGCTCAACAGGGAAACAAGATGGGAGGAGGGGTATAAGAAAGAATAGATTAAAGGAGGGATTTTGTTGTTTTTTCAGTTGTGTCCAACTCTTCATGATCCCATTTGGGATTTTCTTGGTAAAAATGCTGGAGTGGTTTGTCATTTCTTTCTCTAGCTCATTTTACATGTGAGGAAACTAAGGCACAGGTCACAGCTAGTAAGTGTCTGAGGCTGGATATGAACTCAGTCTTCCTGACTGCAGGCCCAGTGCTCTACCTACCTAGCAGCCCTAAAATGGGGATTAGTCCTAAGCAAAATAATCTCTTGACTAAGGAGAGTATACCTCGAAGAGGAGTTTAACATAAAGAAAAGGATAAGAATTTTTCAGTGCAGGACAGGTAAAGAAGAGGAGGAGAAAATGAGTGGAGGATCAGGGAAAGAAGAGGAGAGAGTGGAATAACAAGTACAGGGGAAGAGGACAGAGAGAAACAATAATGATTACTATGATGAACTCACCTACAAAATAAGAATATCAGAGTGTATTTGAAAGAATTCAACAATATGTTGTTGACAAGAAACACTTGAAAAAGAAAGATGCTTACAGAGTTAAAATCAGGGGCTTTAGCAAAATCTGTGTTTCTGCTGAATTAAAAAAAGCAGGGGTAAAGATCATCTCAGACAAAGCAACAGCAAAACTTGACCTAATTAAAACAGATAAATGGAAATCACATATTACTGAAAGTTTCCATGGACTAAATTAATATCAATATTAAACATATGCACATGTGGCATAACATCTAAATACTTAAAGGAAAAGTTAAATGAGTTAAGGGGAGAAATAGTAAAACTATATAATATTGAGAGATCTCAGTTACCCTCTTTAAAACCTAGATAAATTTTGCCCTCCCCCCCCAAAAAAATAAAGAATGAATAAAATTTTAGAAAAGTTAAATTTGATGAATTTGATGAAGAGAACAAACAAGTACCTACTATTTGCCAGGCACTGTGCTAAGTAGTTTCCAAATATCATCCTCATAACCACCCTGGGAGGCAGGTTCCATTATTATCCCATTTTTCAGGTGAGGAAACTAGCAGAAATTAAGTGACTTGCCCAGGGTCACAGAGCTTGTAAGTGTCTGAAGTCAAATTTGAACTGAGGTCTTCCTAATTACAGGCTCAGCATTCAACACACTGTGCCACCTAATGGTCTAACAGAAATAGGATAGAAGAGGTTATATATATATTTTTCAGCTATGGATGATACCTTTTAAAAAACTGTATTATGGCATAAAAATGTCACAAGTGCAGAAAAACAGCTGTAGTAAACACATCTTTTACAGACCACCATGCAAATAAATTAATCGTAAAGAATGGTTGGATTAAAAAAAACAAACCATGTAAAAAATTAATACTTTTATTAAGGATAATGACACCAATGAGACAACAGGGCAGAATTTTGGTGACGCAGCCAAAGCAGCCCTTGGGGAGAAATTTGTATCTTTAAACACTTTAATCAATAAAAGAAAGAAGAAAAAATAAATGAATTTGGCATACATTTAAAACTGGAAGATCAATTAGCACTCACCCCCCCAATTATACACCAAAATAGAAAGGGTAAAAATCAAAGAAAAGATTAACAAAATTTAAGGAGGAAAATATTTAATATATCAAAATAGGAGCTTTTTTTTTTTAAATTATTGACTAACTTGGTAAAAAAAAAACCAAATTACTAGTATCAAACATTTTTTATCATGAGTCTTTTGGAATTGTCTTGTAGAGTAGCTAAGTCTTTAACAGATCATTGTTATGCTATTTCTTTTACTATGTACAATATTCTCCTGATTCTGCTTATTTCACTTTGCATCAATTCATATAAGTCTCCCCAGGTTTTTCTGAAACCGGCCTGCTCATCTTTTCTTATAGCATTCCATCACAATCATATACAGCAACTTGTTCAGCCATTCCCCAATTAATGGGCATCCCCTCAACCTCCTCTTTGCCACCACAAAACTAGCTGCTTTAAATATTTTTGTACATATAGGTTCATTTCCTTTTTCTTTGATTTCTTTGGAAGATACAGACCTAGTAGTGGTGTTGTTGGGTCAAAGGGTATGCACAGTTTTATAGCCTTCTGGTTATAGTTCCAAGTTGTTCTCCAGAATGATTGGACTAATTCACAACTACACCAACAATACATTAGTATACCTATTTTTCCACATCCCCTTCCAGCATTTGTCATTTTCCTTTTCTGTTATGTTAGAAAACTCATAATCTAAATAAAGTGGATAGAGGCAGAGTCAAATTGGAGTATCAGGAAGAAATATAGCCTAGCTCCTCTGCAAAGATTTAGAAAACACCAGACTAAGTTTTGATTGGGGAATCCAAGAAAAAGTCACAGTGAGTCATTTTTCTAGCCCATAGTGGCTTAGGGAGACAGACACAGAGGTCTGCAGAGATGGGATGGGTGTGGCCAAGAGCATGCCATGTGCAGAATGTTACAGCATCAAGTGATTGAAAGAGAATGGAGACTAGTCATGAGCAGAAATCACTGGAACAGGAAGAGATCCTAGAGGGTGCCTGAATTAGCAAAGGGTGCAGGAATAGGTGACATCTGGCAGCTCTATTGCCCACTACCTAGTTTTGGGTCACACTGGAAGTGGAGGGATCTGTACATAGGAGTGGTGGAAAAGAGAGGTTACTGGTGGACCCTAGCTATATACTGAACAAGAAGCAAGTTCAGAAACAAACAGTTGATGTATGGCTCAAATTTCAGGTGTAGAGTGGAAACTTGTTTCTAACCTACAGCACAGAGTGGAAGCCCCCAATGGAATAACCAGTTTAGTCACTCTGAATCTTCAGAGTCTCTCAGCAGTCTAATAACAGGTGAGTCTAGTCGCAGTTTACTGAAAATCCCAGCCAGGGAAGTTGCAGAGTTCAAACCAAGAGAGCAGCAATCAGACTTTGTCCTGGATCACATCCCTTTGGGGACACTGAGAGCTTTCAGGCCCCTAGCTTGAGCTATGAAAGCATCAGAAGTACACAAGAGGAGCAAGAGTTTTAAAATAAAAGTTTAAAAATTGTCTTAAAAACCAAATGAGAGTGATAAAGGAAACACTGGGAAAAGAACTAGAGCTATGGAAGAAGAAAAGAGAATTAACAGCTTGGAGCAAGAGGTACAAAACCTTACCCGTAAAATGTCTCACTCTATGAGACATCAAAAAAAAATCAAAACAAAAAATTTTAAAACCTGAAAAAAAAAAAAATGTGAAGTAGCTCATAGCAAAAACAGCTGACCTGGAAAACAGATTGAGAAGAAAAATTTGAGAATCATTGGACTAGTACATCATATTTTAAGAAATCTTAAAAGAAAACTGCCCAGATCTCTTAGACCAGAAGGCAAAGTAGAAATCCATTGGTCACCTCTTTAAAGAAACCCCAAAATGAAAACTCTCAGGAACATTTTAACCAAAATCTGGAGCTCCCAGGTCAAACAAACAAACAAAAATACTGTAAACAGAAAAACCAAAAACTTGAAGTACCAAAGAGCTACAGTCAGGATCATACATAATTTAGCAATCACCACCATAAAAGAGTGGAAAGTTTGGGAAATTATATTTCAGAAGCCAAAAGATCCAGGCTTATAATCAAGAATAACAGTCACAAACTGAGTATGATCCTACAGGGGGAAAATGGATTTGTAATGAAATAGAGGCTTTCCAAGCATTGCCGATGAAAGCACCAGGGCTGAGTAGAAATTATGGCATACAAACAAAGGAGTGAAGAGGAACATGAAAAGGTAAACATGAATGAGTAATTATAAGGCACTAAACAAGGTTGAACTACTTATATTTTTATACTGGGAGAGAGCCCCTGAGAACTCTATAATCAGCGATCATAGAGGGAGTCTAATTGGACAGAAACCCTGGGAATACCTCTCTTCTGTTTTGATGATCTTAAAAGAAGAGTAGAAAGACTGGAGAAGAGGAATGCACTGGGAGAGAGGGGAATGGGGAGAAGAATGGGAAAATTATCTCCTAGATGGGATGTACAAATAGGAGACCATACAGTGAGGAGAGTAGAGAGAAGAGGGCAATACTCGAGGCTTATTCTCATCTGAACTGGTTAAATGAGGGAAGAATTCACATACACACAACTGTGGTACAGAAATACATCTTGCCCAACAGGGAAATGAGGGAGTAGAGTTAAGGGAAAGGGGGAAGGGCAGATTAAGGGAGGAGTTAGTCAGAAGCAAAACAAACTCTTAAAGAAGGAATGAGGAACCAAAAGAAGGGAAAGTATAACAGAATTGGATGGAGGGAAATACATAATTGCTTGTCATAACTGTGAATGTGAATGGGATGAACTCATCCATAAAACAGGAAAGGTTATCAAAATAGATTAGAAACCAGAATTCAACGATATATTACTTACAAGACACAAACTTAAAACAGAAAGATACACATAGAATTAGGGCCTGGATCCGAATACATCATGCTTCATAAGAAGTAAAAATAAAAAATTTAGAGGTGGCAATCATGATTTCAGACAATACATAAATAGGGAGACTTTTACCAAAAGGTACCATAGACAATGAATTAATATCAATACTGAACACATATGCCCTAAATGGCATAGCATCTAAATTCTTAAAAGTTAAGTTATAGGAGGAAATAGCAAAATTATAATAGTTGGGTTACTTCAACTTACCCCTCTCAGACCTAGATAAATTTAATCATGAAATAAAAAAGAGAGAAGTTAAGGAGATGAATAGAATTTTAGAAAAATTCTGTATGATAGACCATTAGAGAATATTAAATGGGAATAGAAAGGCTTATATGTATTTTTCAGTTATATATGACACCCTCACAAAAGCTGACCATGTATCAAGGCATAAAAATCTCACAAATACAGAAAAGCAGAAGTATTAAAGGCATTGTTTTCTGACCACAATTCAATAAGAATTGGATTTTGTAAAGGCCTTTGAAGCATAGATTAAAGAAATCAGAGCTATTAATAGCCATGTTTTTTTAAAAATGCTCTAATTCACTAATAATTAGAAAAATGCAGATTAAGACACTGAGGTACCATCTTGTACCCATCAGATTGGCTAAGATGACCAAAAAGAAAAAAGAAAAACGCAGGACAGAATATGGGAAAACAGGTACATTAATGCATTTAGGGGCAGGTAAGTGGCTCAGTCGATAGAGTGGTGGGACTGAAGTCAGGAAGACCCATCTTCCTGAGTTCAAATTCAGCCTCAGACACTAGCTGTATGACCCTGGGCAAATCACTTAACCCTGTTTGCCTCAGTTCCTCATCTATAAAATGAGCTGGAGAAGGAAATGGCAAAACAATCTAATATCTTTGTCAAGAAAACCCCTAATGGGGTCACAAAGAGCCAGACAAAACTGAAACTACTAAACAGTGAACCCTTGGTGGAGATGTAAACTAATCTAACCATTTTGGAGAGCAATTTGGAATTATGACCCAAAAGCTATTAAACTGTACATACCCTTTGACCTAGCAACATCAGTACTAGGTCTTTGCCCAAAAGAGATCAAAGAAACGGGAAAAGGGTCCATATGTACAAAAATATTTATATTATTTCATTTTGTGATGGTCTGCCGTTCTTTGGAATTAGAAACTGAGAGGGGATGTTCATCATTTGGGGAATAGCTGAACAAGTTTCATTATATGAATGTGATGGAATACCATTGTGCTATGAGAAATGACGAAGAGAATGGTTTCAGAAAAAACTTGGGAAGACATATGAATTGATGCAAAGTGAAGTGAGCAAAACCAGAAAAATTTACTCTCTCTACAGCAGAGAGTAATTTAATTAATTTAATTTTACAGCAATATTGTAAAGACAGTCAACTTTGAAAGACTTAGTAACTATGATCGACACAATGATCAACCACAGTTGCAAAGGGTTCATACTGAAACATGCTATCTACTTCCAGAAAGAACTGATGGACTCAGAATACAGATACAAGCATGTTTTCTTCTACTTCTTTCTTTTTCTTGTATACTTTTTTAAACATGGCTAATGCAGAAATATGTTTCTTATTTCTATCCATATTTGTAATGGGTTTTATTTTTCTTGCCTTCTCAATGAATAGGAGAGAGAGAATTTGAAACTGAAAATAAAATATTTGAAAATTTAAATATATGAAATGGATGAATATTTAAAAATATAAATAAAATGAATGAAAATTTACAAAAATATTAAATATCCAAATAGAATGAAAAATAGAGAACTTAAATTACCTAGTTTCAGAAAAAGAAATTGAACAGGTCATGAGTGAATTTCCAAAGAAAAAAGACTCTAATACCAGATGGATTTACAAGTGAATTTTATCAAACATTTAAAGACAAATTAATTCCCATATTAAATAAATGGTTTCATAAATAGGAAAAGTTCTACCAAATTCCTTCTATGATAAAAAAAAATGATATCTAAACTAGGAGGAGTCGCAATAAAGAAAGAAAACTATAGACTAATATCCCTAAAGTATATTGATACAAAAAAATATATATGTATGTATATCAGCAAGAATACTATAGCAGTATAGCACAGTTTGGATTTATACAAGGAATGCAGGATTTGTTCAATATTAGGAGAACTATAAGCAAAACTGAACAATTCTGAATTGAACAAATAGCACAATTGAACAATAAAACCATATAGATAACAGTAGATGCAGAAAAAGCTTTTGACAAAATGCAACAACTACTCATGTTAAAAAGAAATACTAGAAAGTGTAGATCTTCAGCATAAGTAGTACCTTTTTAAAACCAAAAACCTGCATTATCTATCTGTAATGGGGATAAATTAGAAGCCTTTCCAATAAAATCAGCAGCACTGTTCAGTGTAGTGATAGACATGATCAACATTGCAACAAGACAAGAAAAAGTAATTGGAGTGAATAAGAATAGGCAGAGAGGAGACAAGCCTCACTTTTTGCAGATGATATGATGGTTTTATTTAGAGAATCAACTAAAAAAACCCAAATTAATGGTAACAATAACTTCAGCAAAGTGGCAAGATAAAAAATAAAGTCACATAAATCATCAGCATTTGTGTATATTACCAACAAAATTCAGCAGAAAGAAATAGAGAAATCCCATGTAATATAACTACAGAAAGTATAAAATACTTGGGAGTCTACTTGCCAAGAGAAGTACAGAAATTGTATGAACACAACTACAGCTACACTACTACACAGCATTCTTTACACAAAGACAAATCTTAATGTAATGCATATATTGACTTTCGTGTTCCCCATTGCCTGAAGGCCAATATGTTACATTTCACCCTGCCCCCACCAATAGTTTTCTCCTGATTGTAGGGGTGGGCCCCCTGTGCCCTAGTTTCATGTAACCACTAACAGTCAGATTAGCTTTTACAACGGAATATTTACTTAAAGGTCATAATAACAAATATACATACTCTACAACATGCAGTAGACATAATTCTCTTCCTCTTTTCCCCATACCACCTCAGCCTCTGGGGAGGGAAAGGAGATTACATTCATAGTTTAGTTCAGTTCCTGTGTAGCACAGTCCCAAATCCAAGTCTAAAACTCCCTTTGGTCTTGAGTTGGCACCGTGGCTTCTCAGGGCTTCTCTGCCTGGTGGACTAATTACAATATCATGCCTGAAATGCTAACTTCAGGGTCACCATGGCTCACACTCCAGATGTCATGGGAGATTACTGTCTGTACCTCAGACTGAGAAGGATAAAAGAAATAGAACAGAAAGAAAAATGCTCCCGAGAGGTGTTTATGATGGAGAAGGGGAGGAAAGTATTTCCCTTTCCTGGTTCAATTCATAGCACCCACAACATGGGTGAACTATGTGTGACCTTCACCTGATGGAGGCAGTGGGAGAGGGAGCAGAGCAGGAAAGAGAACTAGAATATCCCAATTGACAATTTAAAAAACGCAGCCTGTTCTGGCTACACAGCCAATCAAAAGAGTCCACTCCTACTCAGGTGGTAGGAGAACATAGAGAAGCAGGCTGCCTCCATGTTAAACGATCTGAGAATGTTTCAAGTTCCCATTACATAAATAATTATAGAAATATTAATTGCTCATTGGTAGTCCGAGCCAATATAATACAAATGACAGTGCTACCTAAATTAATTTACTAATTTAATGCCATACCAATCAAATGACCAAAGGATAACTTCATAGAGCTAGAAAAAATAATAATAATACATCTGGAGGAATAAAAGATCAGTAATGTCAAATGAATTATTTTTTAAAAATTACTGAGAAGGAAGAGGATCTAGAAATATCAGATCTCAAACTTTACTAATTATCACAAAAATCATTCAAACTTTTTAAGAAATAGGTTGATCAGTAGAACAGATTAGGTACATAATATAGAGAAACATATTAGCACAGTACCCTAGTTTTTGAGAAATCCAAATAATTGGAGCAAGAACTTACTATTCAACAAAAATGGATGAGAAAACTATAAAGCAGTCTGACAGAAACTAGGTATTGACTAAAATTTCACACTATAACCAATTTAAGGTCCAAATGGGTAAATGACTTAGAAATAAAGGACAAAATCATCAACAAATTAGAGGAGCAAAGCAGAAATTATCTGCCAGATCTATGGCTAGAGGAAGAATTCGTGACCAAAGAGGTGCAGCCAAGATGACTGAGTAGTAGGAAGCAGTGCAGTGCACTCCACTCCACAAACCTCTCCAAATAGATCTATAAAGGGCACCAGACTGAATCCTAATGGGAGAATCCAGACAAAAATCACAGTGAGTCATTTGTCCAGCCTAACTCAGGATAGGAAGACAGGTAGATCTGCAGACAGAGGGGATGGGTCAGGGTAGGAACATTCCACTTGCAAGTACTGTAGGACCCAGAGACATCATGCACCAGGGGATAGAGGGAGGCCATACACCAAGGCAAGAGGAAATACCAAACCCACACCAGAGCTCTGCAACTAGGACAGGTGCCAATTGACAGCTTTTTTTTTTTTTAATTTCTTTGGTTTTTATTTTTTTGGTGAGGCAATCAGGGTTAAGTGATTTGCCCAGGGTCACACAGCTAGTAAGTGTCAAGTGTCTGAGGCTGGATTTGAACTCAGGTACTCCAGACTCCAAGACTGGATCTCTATCCACTGTGCCCCCTAGTCGCCCCTCAAGTGACAGCTTTGAAGGTCAGTACCTAGTTCCAAGTCATAGATCAGGGCAGAATGTGAAGAGGATCTCGAAACGGGATTGGCATTCCAGGGGAATGGCATCACCAGTTAGGGAGGCTCTGGACTGTTTATGAAGAAAGAAGGAAGTTCAGGAGTCAGCAGCAACAATAGCTATGAAGCTCAGGTTCCAGGCCCAGAGCAGAGCCTCCCTTAAACAACCCCTGCAGGGGAATAACCAAACTAGACCAAAGAGGAGCCTACAATTCTGCCACTCAGAACCAAGAGAACTTTCCAGCTGACTGATAGGGGCTGAGTTGGTAGCAGTTTATTCGTACACAGACCCAAACCCAGGCCAAGAATTTGCAGAGCTTAGACCAGTGGGCAGCATCAAGAATTTACACTGGATCAGATTGTTTGGGGAGCACTGAAAGCTCACAGGTCCCCATCAAGTCCCTGAGATTCTAGAATAATATAACAATCGATACTTCCAGAAAGTAGCAACAGGACCAGTTGAGATCTTCCCTACAGAAGTCTAGCAGAAAGCAACCATTACACCAAGTCTGAAGACAGGAAGTAGGCTAGAAGAATGTGCAAACAAACAAAGAACCCCACCAAAATGAGCTATTATTGTGGTAGGGAAGCTCAAGATACAAACACAGAAGAAGAGAATGACTCAAAAACATTCACAAGCAATGCCTCAGAGAAAAACACTCTTGGGGCATAAACTCAACTAGAATTCATGGAAGAGATGAAGCAAGATAAACAAAAGAGTAACAATGTTTTTATGTATGAAATGAGAGCACTCAAGAAAAAAATCAGATGAGAAGTGAGAGCTATAGAAGAAAGAATTAGAAGGGGAATTAACAGCTTAAAAAAAGACATACAAAACCTTGCCAAAGCAAAAAACTCCTTGAAAATCAGAATAGCCCAAATCGAAGCCAATGACTCTATGAAGGCAACAGGGAATATTAAAGTCGAAAGAATGAGAAAAAAAATAGAAGAAAATGTAAGGTATCTCATAGTAAAAACAACTGACCTGAAAACAGATTGAGAAGAAAAGAATTATGAATCATTAGACTATGAATGCCAGGACCTAAAAAAGAGCCTAGACAGCATATTTCAAGAAATCTTAAAAGAAAACTGCCAAGATCTCTTAGGTCCAGAAGGCAAATAGGAAATAGGAAAAATCCACTTGTCACCTCCTAAAAGAAAGCCCCCAAATGAAAATTCCTAGGAATGTCTTACCTAAACTGTATAGCTCTCTGGTCAAAGAAAAAATACTACAAGCAGCCAGAAAGAAAGAATTCAAGTACCAAGTTGCTGTAGTTACAATTATACATGATTTAGCAGCTACCAAGATAAAGGAACTACCTGAGAACTTGAAATATGATATCCCAGAAGATAAAGGATATAGGATCTCAGCTAAGAATAACTTGACCAACAAAACCAAGTATAATACTACATGGGGTGAGGGGGAGGGGGGAAATCTTTAATGAAATAGAGGACTTACAAACATTCCTGATCAAAAGAGCTAAATAGTAGTGATAACCTAGAATGGGAAGAGACTTGAGGCAGGGAGACCAACCAGAAGGCTATTGCTATAGTTCAGGTCTGAGGTGATGAGAATCTGTAGCAGGCAGGTAGCCATTTAAAATGTCAATAGGCAGAGATTTCACACTACCGGTCAGCAGAGCAGTTAAGGCTAGATAAACAAATCTGAGAATCATCTTTTCAGAGATAATAATTGAATCCATAGGAGGTGATGACATTGTGGAGTGAAAAAATATATAGGGAAAAGAGAAGAGGTCTCAGAATAGAACCTTAAGAGACATCCACTGTCAGCAATAGTGACCTGAATGAAGATCCTGAAAATAGGTAAAGAGCAATCAGACAGGTAGGAGGAGAACCAGGAGAAAACAGTGTCAAAAACCTAGAGAAAAAGTATAAGGAGAGGAGATTTATACTGTCAAAAACTGAAGAGAGGTCAAGAAGAATGAAAATCGGGAAAAGCTCAAATTTGGTGATTGAGAGATCATTGGTAACTTTGGACAGAGCAGTTTCAGTTGAATGATGAGGTCAGAAGCCAGACTAAAGAGAGTTTAGAAGAGTGAGAAGAAAGGAAGTGGAAGCACTATCTGAAGGAGTTTAGCCAGGAAAGAGAGAATAGACATGGAATGATAGCTAGCAGGGATAATCTATCAGGTGAAGATTTTTTTTTTAGTATAGTGGAGATGTGGGTGTGTTTTTAGGCATTAGGGAAGCAGCCAATAGATAGGGAGAGACTGCAGATAAGTGACAGAATGGGGTTAATAGAGGGGGAAATCTACTAGAGAAGGTAATGTGGAATGGGCTCACTTGTGCATATAGAAGGGTTTGTCTTTTCATGTGAGACAATGATAAGTGAAGGAGGAGGGGGCTGTAGAGGACTGAATGATGCAAGATGAGGAGGAAAGAGGAAGGAGTACTCAGTCAATGGCCTCAATTTTTGTCAATGAAACATGAAATGAGGTTCTCAGCTGAGAGGGTGAGAGGAGAGGGAGTCATGGGAGATTTAAGAAGGGATGAAAAGGTTTGGAAAGGCTGCTGTAATGAGTGGGATGCTGACTTGAATTTGTTGTTGTTCAGTCATTCCAGACTCTTCATGACCTCATTTTGAGGTTTTATTGGCAAAGATACTGGGGTGGTTTGTCATTTCCTTTTCCAGATGAGGAACGGAGGCAAACAGGTTTAAGTGACTTGCCCAGGGTCACACAGCTAAGGCCAGATTAGAACTTATGAAGATGAGTCTTCCTGATTCCAAGCCCAGTGCTCTATCCACTGCACCACCTCACTGTCTCAGTGAATTGAATAGGGAGGTATAAAAGAATTACATTGCTGCAGTGAAGTTGAGATTAAGTTAAATAAATTTGTAGTGGACCCAGTTAGCATAGTTTTGTGGTTTTTCTCTATCTCCATTTAACATCATATGAACAAGAGTGAAGGTGGTGGACAGGGCATGCGATGCATGATCAATAATCAGATAAGGGGACAAGGAACTAAAGAGAAGAGGATAGTGAAGGGTTGAATTGGTTCACCAAAGATGTGAAGATGGGGATGGGAGGAGAGTGTAGCCAGTGCAGGAGTGATGACCTGGTAAAGAAATGCAGTATGCAAGAATTAAAGGGTATGAAAGAATAGGATTAAGTGTTGTAACGCAGCGGTAACGATGGAATAATAAAAGATTTATGATCAGATAAAGTAATTTCAGAGTTCACAAACATGGGAAGTAGGACACTTGTTTGTGAGATCAAGGGTGTGACTATCTCTTGGTGTGGCTGAGGTAAAGTGGAGGAGTAGGTCATGGAAAATGAGAAGGTAGATCGTTTGCTGGAATATTAACATGTATATAACGGTCCCCTTCTAAGAGGGCAGGCATTGAGAAGGAGTCGAGTTGAAAAGAAGGAGAATGTCTTAGGGGCCAGCAGAGTAATAGCTATGAGAACCTCAATTGGATGCTAAATATCAATTGAATGACCCTCAAAGGAGAAGAGGTATCTGAGTAAAGGTGGTAGAGGGAGTTCTCCAGTCTGGAAATGGCAATGGGAGAGGAAAGGTGGAAACGCGATCACGGCTGGAAAGGGTGGCCGGGGATTGCCAGATTATCAGGAGGGAGGGAGTGCATTCTCAGTGAGCAAAAGAAGAGTGAAGGAGTAAGAAAGGAAACAGCTTAAGATGAAAGCAACTTTGTTACTATCAATAATGCATTTCAATTAGAATTGAGGTCTAGAAATGGGGTCGCATTCTTCCCTTGTTCCCCTTTTTATTTTCGTTGCATACCACAGAACCACTAAAGGAGGATTGTAAATAACACTTCATTCCCCGGGTCTCCTATTAAAACCTAGGATTTAAAACAGCTGGTTCTGAGGCGGCCTACCCGGTTTAGGACAGTAGAGGGACCTCGCGTTTTCAGTCCAAGCTAAAAGTGAGGTCACATGGAGGGGGGTTTCCGGGTAATCTGAAAAGATGTGAACGTGTGTCCGGAAGCCCGGAGTTTCCGGAAGGTTGAGGGAGACTTCCAGGCGAGTTGGAACTCGTGGAGCGCTGGGGTGCCTCCGTGGCCAAATAGCCTGGTGGTTAAAATCGAGAAGGGTTGAATTTTGGTGGAGAGGCGGAGACTCAGAGTAGGCGGCTCAGGGTTGGCGCTGCGCCTCAAGCGGCGGCTACAGCAGCACTAGCAGCAGCACTAACAGCGGCACTTTCTTGTAGGGGCCCAGCCCCAGGCCCCGCTGGGCGGGCGGGCGCGGCGCCGGGATGCGCCGGGCTGCCTCGCTTTGCAGAGCGCGCGCCCCGCGCTCCCTCTAATCTGCTCGTGCTGCGGCTCCCCGGGGATGAGCGGAGCGGAGAGGTTGTGCGTTCGCGATGCTGCCTTGCGGCAGGGAGAGTCGGCCCTCCTGGTTTTTTCTACCTGCTTGGTGAAAACGCTTCGATCCGAAATGACAGGTGAGAAGCACGAGTGGAGAGGAGTACTAGAGGAGATGGGCGGGGAAGGGAGGGTAGGGAAGGGGAGAGGAAGAGGGAGTCATCATCAATCAATTCGAAATTATATCAAGCGCTTCACGCAGTGCTAGGCTCAGGGAATACAAGTACAAAGACTGAAACAATCTCTCGTGCTCGAAGGGCGCTTATATTCTAATGGGGAGAAACAAGCACATAGAAATATAAATACATATTATATTATCTATTATAATATATCAGTCTTAGCATGTTAGTTTTATGCTTATATAATTTAATCAACAAGCATTTATTGAGTGCCTATTGTGCGCCCCTATGCTAATCAGCTAATGATAGCCAATAATAGCTTACATTTATATATGTTCCAGACACTGTGCTAAGTTCTTTACAGTTATTTTCTCGTATACATATATGCACGTGTGTGTATAATTTGGTATATCAATTGCTACACAAATACAAATAATTGCTATATAAATACAAATTGGTATTTATATTTGTGCTGTGTGTATATACATATGTATACATATACACACAGCACAAATATAAATTCCAACATATACATAGTTTAGTACTAGGTAGTTTGAGAGGGAAGGCACCAGCAGTTGAAGAGGGAGTCCGGAGAGGCTTCATGCAGAACGTGTTGCCCGAGCTGAGGAAGATGGTGATTCTTTGAGGGGGAGATAAGGAAGAAATGCATCCCAGACTTGGAGGATGGCCAGTGCAAAGGCATGGAGTTTGGAGATGGAGAATTGTGTAATGAGGAACAGAGAGAATCAATCAATCTGTAAATAAACCTTAAGCGCCTACTATTTACCAGGCACTAAGCGCTGGGCTCTGTGCTGAGAGATGGGCCAGTTTGGCTGGTTTGCAGAGTGTGGAGGGGAGAGAGTAAGTAGCTGGTGCCCCTGGAAATGTAGGTTAGAGAACAGTTCCTACTAAATGGCTTAGGGTTAGATTTACTTGGGTGCCTTTCCTCATAGATTCTTCTTCAGAGACTTTATTTTTAAATAGGGTTTAGTGATCTTAATCTCTTCAGGAAGCTGGTGAACCTTCCTTCTCTATATGTGGTTTCCTCTAATTAGCATCAGAACTCCTTGTGGCCGGGGACTGGCTTTTCTATTTGTGTCCCCTGCACTTGGGAAGTAGTAAGAGCTTAATAAATGCTTTTTAATTCATTCATTTCATCTTGTTAACAAATCACTCTTTTATAGTTTATACCCATAGTATGCCACAATATTTGAAATAAGGCTGTAATATAATGAGCACAATAATATTCATTTTTTTAAAGTTTTGATGCTTTTTATTTTTAATCAATTTTAAAGACATTTTATTTTATTTTTTTGCAAGGAAATTGGGGTTAAGTGCCTTGCCCAGAGTCACACAGCTAGTAAGTGTTATGTGTCTGAGGTCAGATTTGAATTCAGGTCCTCCTGACTCCAGGGCTGGTGCTCCAAACACTGTGACACCTAGCTGCTCCCGATTTTATTTATTTTAATATATCCTTGCCCCTTTATCTGCCTTCCCCTGTAGCAAAGAAAAAAACAAACAAACCAGGAACAGTTAAACAAACCAAAATATGTATCTACATTGTCAGGTAACATGGGAAACATTTCACACTCAGAGCCCCCCCCCACCTCCCCAAACAATAGGATATATATCTAAGTTTCTTGTCAGTTTGTTACATAAACAACAATATCATCTTAGTATGTTGTTTTTAATGCTTATGTAATTCAGTCAACAGGCATTTACTAAGTGCCTATTATGTCCCTAAGCTAGCCAGCTAATAAATAGCTCATAATAATAGCTAACATTTATATATGTTAGCTCATAGCCCCCTTAGCTCCAATTCTTTATAATTATCTCATTTGATCCTCACAACAACCCTGTGAGGTGTAAGTGCTGTTATTATCCCCATTTTATAGATGGGAAAACTGTTAAGAGCTGTTAAGTGACTTACCCAGGGTCATACAGCTAGTAAATGTCTAAGGCTGGATTTGAACTCAGGTCTTCTTTCCTCAAGGCCTGGTGCTCTACCCACTGTGCCACGTAGCTAGTGATAAAAGACAAAAATAAAACCCCTGCCATCAAGAAGCTTTTATTTTTTGAGGTAGAGACAACTTATACAACAATTACTCCACGTAATTGTGTTTAGAGTTTGTAATAATACCACATTTCCCCCATACCTTCCCCTCCTACCCCCTCTTCCCCCCTCCCCCGCATTAGATGGCCTGCTCTTAAACTTTAGTGTAAATTATCGTTTAATGTTCTTTTTTAAATACATGCCCTCTGCTTCATGAATGAACATTAAATGTGTATGAAGTACTAGATTTTTTTCTTCCCTGCAGTCCTGCAGTCCATGGTCCTTAATCTAAAACTTACCTTTCAGGATCAGTAACTCCAAGGGCACTCCGAGCCCTTTTCTTTGCTCAGTATCTCTTTCATCAGAACTCTGTTTGCAGATTGAAGCATATTTTTTTAACTTCTTTATTTTTCATGCTTTATTATTGTAACATGGCTAATGTGGAATTATGTTGGGGGGTTTTTTTGTTTGTTTTTGGCATGGCTTCATATATATAAAATGCCAGAAAACTTAAAAAAAAAAAGTCTCCTTCATCATTTACCTCCTCTCAGGGGCTGGACTTTATCCCTGAGATACATTTAAAGGTTTGGTGACCTTACCCACAAATAACCAACCCCCTAAGTATTTGTGTTTTTTTCTTCCAAGTCTCATGTGACACCACTTTCTACTAAGTATTAGAAAAATCTAGTGTTCTTTGCTCCTCAGCTCAAGAAAACTGCATTTGAATTTTATGAGTCGTTTAGATTTTTTAAAAACTTGCTCAGAGGAGGCAGTTCACTGCCTCGTTCCTTCACCATCAATAGTTTGTCTTTTGGCTTCAAGGCCTTGGAGAAACCAATGGGTCTTGTTGATTCCTCTGACAATGTTCATTGTTTACCAGCATTCAAAGTACTGGTGAGATCCCATCAGAAAGAGGACCCTAAGAAGAGCCCACAATTATAAAGTGAGACTGGCCTTACCTGAGGAAGAAGAATTTAAAACCTTCCTGGCACAGACTGCTCGAATGGCATGTGCCAAATACCCAAAGATGGTAATGAAGAGACTCTTTGGAGATGCCCTTGAGTACAGCATTACATGAATACAGCATTGCATAGGATATGTACCCTGAAGACCTGTGGCCTTTCTGTTTTTTGTACGGTGTTGCCAGGAAGAGCCCAGGTATGTCTTTTGGGATGTGCTATGTGATTCGGTTGTGTTATCCACTTAGCAAGAAGAGAGTGGAAAAAAAAACCAAACCCGACAGCAAACTCAAACTCTGTAAAGAGATTGGAGAGAATCCAACAGAAGGTGTGATGAGATGACTAACTGTGGAGGGATTAAGCCATAGTACATATGCTCTTTTTTTTACAACTTTAAAATATTTATTTAAAATACGGTTTGTAAAATGCTTCATCTGCCCACTTGGGGACTCATGAAGAAGGGTGGGAATTCAGGGAGCTGTCCAGCTACTCCAGGAAGGCACAACTGAGGGATATATGGCATCTCTCCCTCCCTCCCCTACTCTTCTTCCTTGAACACACCCCAGGGGAGCTTCACCCCAGGGGAAACATAACAACTAGAAACAAGATTCCAAGAGGTCTGTCAATCCTCTGGGCCAAGGGTGGCCAGTGTGGCCCCACTTATCGAGTCTCAACAGGAACGCTTCCCCATAGAAGGGTGGGCTGGGCTTAGGGGGTGTTGCCTCCTGCCTGTAGGTGGGGAGCATCCTGATTGACTGGGCTGAGAGGGGCTGGTTGTCATCCCCTGCACCCCCAGCTCTTTGGTTAGCTAGGCTGATGTAGGAGAACTGACTCATTAAGGGGAGAGGTTAGCTGGAGGAAAAGATGTTACTGGGGACGGGTAGCTCAAGGGGCAGCAGCCTTAGGTTACTGCCCTCTACCCCCATCCCGGATTTCCTAAGCCAAAGTCCACGGCTCACTTTAAAAATTAAAAAAATAAAAATAAAACAGAACAAAACTGAACCAAAGGAAACAGACTTAGGAAAGATGTGGATGACCACGGAAAATGCAGCTAGGTGTTGCAGTGGATAGAGTGTTGGACCTGGAGTCAGGAAGACTCAACTTCCTGAGTTCAAATTTGGCCTCAGACGCTTACTAGCTGTGTGGCCCTGGGCAAGTCACTTAACCCTGTTTGCCTCAGTTTCCTCATCTGTAAAATAAGCTAGAGAAGGAAATTCCAAACTGCTCCAGTATCTTTGCCAAGAAAACCCCAAATGAGATCATGAAAAGTTGGACACAACTGAGAAACAACTTAACAACAACAAAAACATGCTCGTGGGATCAATGGTACCCTCTTGATTTACTGTTATTTTTTTAAATTTTATTTTATTTTTCAATAAGTAAGCATTTTTCTTCTCCCTAATATTCCCCTAACTTAAAAGAAAAGAAAAACAAAAACCTTGTAACAAATATACATAGGTAAGCAAAACAAATTCCCACATTATCCATGACAAAGACATGTCTCATTCTGTGTCTTGAATATTTTATCTCTGTGTCAGGAAGTGACTAGCAAGCTTCATCAGTGGTCCCCTGGAGTTGTGGTCAGTCATTTCATTAGAATTCTTAAGTTTTTAAAAGGTATTTACATCATTGCTTTTATTGTATGCATTTAATTATACACCAAGTTGTTTACAACATTGTTTTTGTGGTATACATTTTTCTTCTGTTTCTGTTCACTTCTCTCTGCATCAGTTCAAACAAGTCTTCCCAAGTTTCTCTGAACCCATCCCTTTCACCACTTCTAATATAACAGTAATCCATTATCTTCGTATATTGTACTTGGTTTAGACATGGGCCCCCCTTTTAATTTCTAGTTCTTTACTCTACAAAAGAGTTACAATAAATATTTTTTCTATATATGGGTTCTTTTCCCCTTTCTTTGGTCTTTTTAAGGGGCATAGACCTGGTAATGGTATCACTGTTGAGTGACTTTTGGAGCACAGTTCCAAATAATATGCTAATATTTTGGAAACTCAAGCTGGGTAAAAATAGAAATGAGCCCTGATAGTTCGCTAGAGTTTATAAAATCTATCAAGTATCCAAAGAGAGTCTTTAAGGAAAACAAACTCAATTGGCCCAGTAAACACAGGCCCTGTATGAAAGGGTAGTGACCCAGCAGGCCACAGACCCCTTATCCAAATCTCCTTGAAATAGGAGAATGGGGATTTCATAACACAAGGGACTAATGTTTGAGATTGCCCCCCAGGAGCAAACATCTGTCATAGATGTGGGATAGACTTAGGCAAATGAGCAAAGTGCCCAAATTCAGAAACCTACCCTTGACTTGGTAGAGATTACAGTTGTTTGCAAGGTAGTATGAAACTGAAGTAGGGACTGATTTGTTTAAGCAAAATTTATCAATTAAAAAAAGAAACCCAAGGATAAAGAACTTGGGTACTCTTCTTAGGATGTAGAAGACCATTTTAGTTCTCTCAAGCCATACTAATGAACTTATGCTAGGGCCACCAGGGCTTTAGGAGTAAATGGCATTGGTCAAGGTTCTAAGACCAGAGGCAGTCAACTTTCATGTCTTTCTGAGTCCTACTTGTGTTCAAATGTAAGCAAGTGAAAGATGTGGCCTCCAACTCTAGAAGGTTGATAAAAACTCATAATAAGAGTTTGGGGATGTGTGGATATCCTTGCAACTTAGATAAAGGGGCCCTGTGCTTGAGAGAGGTGATGAAGAGACATAGCTTTTGTTTTAAGACAATTTTTAAAGGTTTTTTGTTATTCTGTATTTACCAAATACCAGTTACCATAATGGGCATTTCCACATTCAAAGAAGAGAAAAAAAGAGGATTGCATTTGAAACTGACGTCCTCCTCCCAAGAGCCTGCCTCTTTTTTTAATCTTACAAGAAATCCCTCAGTTTTAAAGCTGTCCTGTTTGTTTGTGTTCCCCTCAGAACTTCCGCCTGTTCTGTGAGTTTTTAAAAATGTTCTCCACAATCCACTGACTCAGGCCTCCTTGCCATTCCTCACCGAAGATCCTCTATCACCTGGCTCTGGGCATCGTCACTAGCCTAGAATCCTCTCTCTCCTCATCTCTGTCTCATGGCTTCCCAAAAGTCCCACCTTCTGCAAGAAGCCATCATCAGCCCTCCTTGATCTTAGTGCATTCCTTCTGTGAATATCTCCACTTTATCCTGTAGATATCTTATTTGAACCTAATTGTGTGTCTGTGTGGTCTCCCCCATTAGACTGTAAGTTCCTTGAGAACAGAGACTGGTTTTTTTTGGGGGGGGGGGTTGCCTTTCTTTGTTTCCCCAGTGCTTGGCATAGTTCCTGGCACTTCTTAGGTACTTAATAAAGGAAAGAAGGGAATAAGCACTTATATATAATGCCTGCTATGTGCCAGAAACTGTGCTAAGTGCTTTTTACATAAATCTTTTTCCTTTATTTTTTTAATCTCTTTGGAGTATATATTTAGTGTCATCACTGGGAGATAGTGCTTTTGGGGCCTTACCAGATCAGTAGTCACATAGTGGTTAGGGTGACCCTAGCTTGTGAACAGGCTCGTTTATGCACTGGGGAAGCCTTTCCCACTCTATGCTCAGGTTATTTGTTGGCAGAAGAAAGCATAGATTCCCCTGAGGCCAATGACAGGGAAAAAGTTATGTGTTGAAATGATTGCTTTTGGATGGAATGTGCTAAGAAAAATTCCATGTAGTGACTAAAGGTGTGTACAAATCATGTATGAATGAATGCATTCAATTTCCATACTGTTTATGGTTGACTTGACCATGCCCCAACTGCTAGCTTCCTCCCTTCCTCCTGAATTACCTTGTCTGTAATAACTTTATATTTATTAATTCTATACATAGTTATATGCATACTCATCTTCATAGAATGTAAGCTCCTTGCCAGTAGGGATTGTTTCATTTCTTACAGCCCAGCACAATGCCTGACACATTGTAGGTGTTTCATGAATGCTTCTTGATTGATTTAATATAATCTATTATATAATCTAAATATAATATAAACAGACTATTTTATTTACATGTTTTTATTTATTTAATTAATTTTAGTTATATTTATTTATATATTTAATATGATGGAAATGTTTTATTTACATATTATTATAATATTTTATTTAATATGATGGAACAGAATATTTTGCCTAGGAGGAGAAAGGAATAAGAAGAGAAACATAACTCTAGTTTATAGTAACAGGGCATTAATCCACTTCCACAAATATTTATTAAGTAGGTGTTGTGTACAGGTACTGGGGATATAAAGGTAATTGTTTACATTTCTATAGGATAAAAGGATCATTTTATTGTTGAATTGCTTCATTCAAGTTTCTCTTTGTGACCCCATTTGGGGTTTTCTTGGCAAAAGATACTGGAGGGATTTGCCATTTCCTTCTCCAGATCATGTTACAGATCAGGAAACTGAGGCAAACAGGGTTAAGTAACTTGCCCAGCGTCACACAGCTAGTAAGTATCTGAGGCCAGATTTGAGCTCAGGAAGATGAGTCTTCCTGCCTCCAGGGCCAGCGCTCTATCCACTGTGCCACCTAGCTGTCCATCTTGTTCACTATAGGTACTTGGTATTCATAAACAAATTACCTCAGATTACCTCTAAGGACTGGAGCTCTGCATACCTGTACCCATCTTGGCAGATGAAGCTATATTCTAAGCACATTCCTAGGAATGTATATCCATATTAGCTTTTAAGCCTCTTGAAGGCTGGAATGACAGGTTTAATTTTGAGAGACATTATAGTATAGCAGAAAGACTACTGAACTTGGAATCAAAAGACTTCCATAGGAATATTATTACTTAGCTGGGTTACTAAGGACAAGGTGTTAGAGCCTCAATTTTCTCCCCTGTAAAAGAAGGACAATGATACCTGCACTCTCTTACAGGGTTATTATAAGGAGAGAAGTCTGTGATCTTATAACAGTATAGCCAGTGGAAAGATTGATAGATTTGTGGACAGAGGATCTGGGTTCAATTCTTTGCCCTTCCATATACTGCCTGAGTGAGTCCATGGCCCTTGGTCTCCTGGTCTCTAAAATGAGGCAGTAGGACCAGCCTTCTCAGGTCTCCTCCAACTCTAAATATGTGAGAGGCAACATACTATAGCAGATTAGATTCTGGACTCTCTATGCCTCCCTTTCCTCATTTGTGAAATGAAGTTGGTCTCAGTGACTTCAAAGGTCTCTTCCCAGTTCTAAATCGGGCAGCTAGGTGGTACAACCAGATAGAGAACTGGGCCTGGAGTCAGGAAGACTCATCTTTCCAGAGTTCAAATCTGACCTTAGACACTTACTAGCTATGTGACCCTGGGTAAGTCACTTATCCCTGTTTGTGCCTCAGTTCCCTCATCTTTAAATAAGTTGGAGAAGGAAATGCCAAACCACTCCAGCATCTTTGCCAAGAATGGACTCACAAAGAGTGACTTGGCTGAAAAACAACTGAACAGATGGTGAACAAGTCCCCTCCTCCCTCCCACTGAACAGATGCTAAATAAAGTAGACATTCCCTTATTTGTAGTAGAACAGAAAAAGAGGGTTGTAAATGAAACTGCAGATATAATAATAATAGTAATAATGATAGCTAGCACTTATATAGTTCTTTAAAGTTTGCAAAGGGCTATACAAATATTATCTCACAACATCCCTGGGAGGTAGGTACTATTCTTGTGCCCATTTCACAGATGAAGAAACTGAGACAAAAATTAAGTGGCTTGTAAAGCTCTTAGCACAATGTCTGGCACAGAGTAAACACTCTACAAATGTTAGCAACTTCTTCTCCTTCTTCTTCTTCTTCTTCTTCTTCTTCTTCTTCTTCTTCTTCTTCTTCTTCTTCTTCTTCTTCTTCTTCTTCTTCTTCCTTCTTCCTTCTTCCTTCTTCTTCCTTCTCCTTCTTCTTCTTTTTCCTTGCCCACAGCCACACAGCTCTAAAGTGTGTGAGTTTACATTTGAATTTAAGTCTTCCTGACTCCAGATCTAGCACTTCATCTATTATGCCAGCTAATTGCTTCTGTTATTTATACCTTACTTTTCCTTTTAAGTATGTAATAAATTCAGTCTTTAGCCATCCTATTTTTTTTCTGTTTTCTTTTCTCTGCATTTAAAAAATGCCTCAATGATATACTTTTTTCTCCCCTCTTCCTATTTCCCCTTGCCTTCCCACACTTCTCTATTGAAAAAAAAGCCTATATTAAAATATGCATATTCAAACAAAACAAATTCCCTTGTTTGCTCTGTCCTAAAATGTATATCTTATTCTGCATCTTGAGCCTTCACCTCTTTGTCAAAAAAAGCATGCTTCATCATAAATATTCCGGAATCATGAATTGATCAGCATTCTTAAGAATTCCTAATTTGTTTTTCTGTGTGATGTTGTTATTGTATAGATTGTTTGCTTGGTTCTGCTCACTTCCCTCTGCATCAGATCTCTGCATTAGGTCTTCCCATGCTTTTCTGAAACCATCCATTTCATCATTCCTTATGACGCAGTAATGATACAGTTGTTTGCCATTACCAACAAATTGTTTAGCCGTGGTTTCCAGTTCTTTGCTAATACAAGAAGAGCTGTTATAAATAGTTTTACACATGTGGGTCCTTTTACATGGACTACAAGTGAGAGAACATTGGGAGTAATTTTTTTTTTCTAGCCTCTGAATTGTTAGGGTATAATCCCTCAGGGAAAGAATATCCAGCCTCATTTCAGTGGGGGCAAGAGTTGAAAAAAACAAAACAAAACAAAATAGGACTAATGTAAGACTTCAGTCCCACCTGAGGAAGGAGTTAGAGTAATCTAATCAAACTCACCTAAGTGTGTATGTGTGTGTGTGTGTGTGTGTGTGTGTGTGTGTCTATGAGTGTCTGTGTGTGTGTGCAGCACACCCAAGGCCATTGCAGCTATAAACAGATGTAAGACCCTCCTGTTTAGTCTGGAGGCTTTACTGAAACAGGAGATAGAGATGGAAGGAGCAGGTATAGATCATGGCTGATATATGAAGCCAGGGTGAGATCCACAAATTGGACTAATATCAGCACCCGACACCTGGAACAACTCTGCCAGTCACATTCCCAGCCAGCAGGAGGTGGCATTGCAGTGGATTTGCCATCCCAGGTTTCAAGAGTATGTGGTAATGCCCGTTGAAGGTTGTTGGAATTCACCTATACAAAGATGATGATTATCAAGGGAAGGTAGGTGGCAGAAGACTACCCATCTGTTCTGGAGAGAAATTTTCCCAGGTGTCTTCCTGGGAGTTTGAGAAAGTAGGAGAGGTATATTATTAGCCTGTGACCTGGCCCTTTTATGCCTTGGGCACCTCTGACAAAAGAATGACTAGATCTAGTGGTCACAGCAGATGAATAAAGTACTTTGAATTCTGTGTGGGTTCCTGCCTCATAGGTGAATTTGAGATCCATTTTTTCCATTGCTCTTAGGCAGCTAGGTGATTAGAGGGCTACACTTGGGTGTCAGAAGGACCTAAGTTCAAATTAAGTTTCAAAGGCTCAATAATAGGGTGACCCAGACAAATCACTTGAACTCTCTCAGTCTCAGTTTCTTCATCTGTAAAATTGAGTATTAATCTCAATTATTGTTGTATGCTATTATTATATAACACCTATCCCACTGGGGTGTGTGAAGGCCAAATGAGATAACCTAAGTAAGGCGCTTTGCAAACATTAAGGCAACTCTAGAAATGCTAACTCGTATAATTATTATTTCAATACAGTGCATCCTGTGGCAGCTTAAAGCCCATGAAGTGGTCTTTTCAATCTGTACTCTCGTGACGGGGAAACAATACAAAATTGACCACACTACTGTTTTTTGGTTCATTTTTGTTTTTTAGGGAAGCACGGAAGATAACAACATGGAAAAGAAACTGCAGGGGAGTAAAAGAGGTTTTTCTCAAAGAGAAATCCCCATCCCACCAGCCGCGCTGCTACTGCTTGCGATGGTCCTTATGAACATCCTCCTCTATCTCTACCTTGATCATGTTTTCGTTTCTCCTCCGCCCTCTGGTGTGGAGGCCCGTCCATGTCCCTTTGGTACCTTCCGTATGGGACAGATGAAAAATTGTTCCCCTTGGCTATCTTGTGAATCCCTGAGAACAGGAGTCAGGAAGCTGAAACGTGTTGGGGAAGGAGCAGTGAAAAGGGTGAGTTACATTCTCAGGATGGGACTGTTATTTTTAAAATTGAATGTAAGCTCCTCGAGGGCAGGGAACTTGTTTGATTTTTGTTTGATCATCCCCAGCACCCCACACAACGGGAATGTGCCACACAGTAGGTACTTACAAGACATTTGTTGAATGAATTGCCCTCCAAGGGAATGGTTAGCCTGGCTTTGCCAGTGAGCTGGGAATCAGGGGCAAACCCAGAAAAAGGAACTTTGGTGGAGGGTTTCTTTGAACACAAAGAGAATTTCAATTAGTAGTGGTTGGGATCTAACAAAGGGCAGGTTGAGACAGTTCTCAAGTGGCCTCTTTGATACCTAGATGAGTCTTCCTTCAGATTGGCATGGCAGTACACCATTGGGACCTCCCCTGGCAATCCCAAGTAGTGGGATATTTTAATCAGAACATAGGCCAGGAGTGCTCAACTCTTCCCCATCTTTGGGAGGGGGGAAGGCAGTGGGCTGGCACTCAGATGTGGCCAATCACTGCCCTCTCTGACTCCTAAAAATTGTGTTGCTTACAATCTTAACCAGGAAAACATAAGCCATCTCAATAAGGTTTTCAGTGACTTGTTCTTTATAGACCTTTATATATATTATATATTATGTATTATATATGTAAAAATAGTTATAGACCAGGTCACCCCAAACTTTAATGAAGGGAGCAAGGTTGTTCAGTTGTTTTTCAGTCATGTCAGACTCTCTGTGACCCCATTTGGGGGTTTTCTTGGCAGAGATATGGAGTAGTTTGCCATTTCCTTCTCCAGCTCATTTTACAGATGAGGAAACTGAGGCAAACAGGGTTAAGTGACTTGCCCAGGGTCACATTGCTAGTAAGTGTCTGAGGTCAAATTTGAACTCAGGTCTTTCCGACTCCTCTCCCAGCACTCTATCCTCTGTGGCAGCTAACTACTCTAGACTTTAAAGAGAATAGATGAAAGCCCTCATGCCAATCAGTAGTGATTTTGGGTCTGGGAGTGGCTACTATGCTTCTAGCTTAGGTGATATAGGGAGACCCAGTCTCCCAAAAAAAAAAAAAAGATATTTTTAATAAAAATTAAAATTTTTGATATTCTGTACTTGATAGACACCAGCAAATAGGAGCATTTCCATATATTCTTTACATTTAAAGAAAAAAAGCCTCAAGTGTTTTATGATAAAATAAGTAAAAAAAATTGAATTGGACTTATTTTAACTTAACCAACATTTTAAAAGTGTGTGCTGTATGCAACGTATGCCATTAGGAACAGTGAATTCCATGACAGAATGATTTTTAAAGATCCGTTGCCCTCAAGAAGCTTACACTCTTCAGTGGGAAATGCAGCATGTATATGGAGAAGCAAACATAAAATAATTAAGGGAAGTGTGAAGCACCACCAACCAGAGGAAAAGAGAACAGCATCAGGGAGAAAGGGAGAAAAAGAGAACACGAAAGAGGAAAGAAAGAAGGTATAGAAAGTGAGAATTCTCTCCAGGACTGCCTTGGATTTTCCTGGAACAGGTTGCCTGTTTCTGTTCTAGACTGTCGCTGCTGTCTGAACCTAGCCCCCTGGAGAAAGAAGCACCAGCACGGATACTTGTGCAGATATGCCCAGGTGTCCACAGGTGTGTGCACTGAGAAGGGATGGCCCTAAGAAAGCCAAAAGAATGCCTTAGAGATCTTTTCAGCCCTAGGATTTTATGTGAATTTTTAGGGAGGTCTTGTGGTCTACAACCATTTTTTTCCCCCAGGCTGGGTTTTAAAAATTTTGTTGGGGGTAACATATAGATTTTTAAAACAAATACGTCATTTGGAGTTATATGAAAATTGTTTACACAGCCAATCAGTAAGCATGTATTAAACACCTGCTCTCTGTCAAGCACTATATTAAGCACTAGGGATTCAAAGAGTATGCCCCTCAAGAAGCTTGAATGCTTATTTTTGTTAATGGTGATTAAGTTTAGAATAAAAACTGACAAGACCAAAAAAAAAAACAAACAAAGAAGAGATCCTTTCTTTGCCGTTTTGCTTAGGGCCCTGGTAGTATTAGAGTGCCGCAATTAAAAAAAAAAAGATCCTTTTTTAAAAACACTACTACTACTGCTACTGCTAGCGACTACTAGCTACTGCTAGCAATAATAATAACAGTAATGAAGTATATTAATATAACTTTGTTATTTCCTCTGAAGTCCCTTATGAGTTAGAGGACCAGGCCTGGAGTCAGGAAGACCTGACTTCAAATCCAGCCTCAGACACCTAGCTGTGTGAACGTGGGCGAGTCACTTAACCTCTATTTGCCTCAGTTTCCTCATCTGTAAAATGGGGATAATAATAGCGCCTACCTCCCAGGGTGGTTGTGAGGATCAAATGAGATAATACTTCTAAAATTCTTAGCACAGCGATGGCACATAGTAGGTGCTATATAAATGTTAGTTATTATCATTATTTTTAAAAGGGAGGTAACTCTACTTCCCAGGAGTGTTGTAATGATCAAATGAGATAAAAATTCAAAGCATTTACTACCTGGCACATAGTAGACGTATATACATGTTATTATTATTGTTGTTATTGTTATTCTCTTTGTAGAGATGAGAAAATAGGCCTGGAGAAGTTCATCAGTTTGCCCAGGATCACATAGCTTGAAGGTATCAGAGCTGCGGTTTGCTCCCAGCTGCTGTCACTGATACTTTGGGGGGTGAGCATCTGTGCTGCCTTGGTGGGGCTCTGCTCAGTGCCTGCTGCTGCCCCTTTAGCAAGGGTGAGGGTGGAAATTCAGCCATAAACTTTTAAAAAGAAAATTTGCATAATAACTTTCTAGAGCATGTTAACTACCTAGGAGGTTTTTTTGTTTTTTTGTTTTTTGGGTTCTTTCCCAAGGAAATAGAAGATGGGGAAGTAGTCTTTAGACAAAAGGAAAAACAAACTGAATGATACTTCCAATTAAAAGTTCTGATTTAAAAAGTTAAATGTTTTTTTTTTTCTCTGGAGGTTCTTGCTACTCAAATCCTAATTTAAGCAGAGCACTAGAGCTACAAAATTCAATACAAGTAGTGCCTAAAAGTTGTGGGTGTTTTTTAAAAGCCTCACAAAGGTCTGATCTTGTATAATTCATACACCTAACCACCTGCTCTTTATGGTAGATATGCCCCTATATGGCCCGCTTGAGCATTTGTACTTAAAGGCCCACATTGTGGTACTGAAAGTTAATATGAGGGCTTCTGTATGGTTTCCCTGAGAACCAAGACTTAGTTACAGCCTTCTGTGCCTCACCTAGAAATTTATGAACAGTATTTCTCTGTTCCATTGCCTCCTCAGTCCCCGGGGAGCGTGTTTCTCTGCTCATTAACGTAGTGTATCACAGGTGACAGCGCAGGAGTTGGAGCAGGAACTTTTCTTGTACTCTTTCTCTAACAAGTTAACCTGGCGGACAGGAAGGGAGACATAATGAGGGGTTAAATAATTAGCTTACTTTATTCTATTCTGGTCTTCTCAAGAGGAGTTGCTGATAATGGGAATACCAACTCCTATCGCACCCCTAATTATTCCTCTCCTGGGGGCAGGCGAGAATATGGGAGCACAGCTCCTACAGGTTCCCCTAAATCTCAATGGGGCCAGTCAAGATAAGCACACACATTCACAAATCCTCCCAAGCCCTGATGGGGGCCGGTCAAGGTACACACAGCATTCCAGCTAGTATGTTCCCCCCTAAGCCTCAATGGGGGCTGGTTGAGGCAGACGTACATGCATTTCCCTGTGCATTCCCCAAATCCCCACTTACTGACCGGAGTCCGCTTGATTTATAGGGTCACAGACAAAGAAGGCAATTTGCCAGTAATAGCCTTACAAGCTTATGTCATCTCATCATTATATCTCACTGTGCAGTCACAGTGGATGTTTACAACTTTAAGCACAAATGTTTATATTAAATTATCATAGTATAATGCTGCGCAAGCATAGTGGAGATGTTTACAGGCCATGAACCTGTTGTGGCCATGGATTCTGTGAACCATTACCTTAAAAAGAATAACAAAAATCCACCTTACTTATGCACAGACAAAAGTTTTAGATCTAATGTTCATTTTTTGCTTGGTTTCAGGTCTTTCTTTCTGAATGGAAGGAACAGAAAGTTGCTCTTTCCCAGCTCACCAGTCCAGAGGTGAAAGAAGATTTCCTCCATGGTGTGAAGATGCTGAAATCCTTACAAAGCGAACACGTGGTCTTGCTGATTGGCTATTGTGAAGATGATGGCACCTTTCTTACCGAATATCATCCCTTGGGTACTTTGAAGACCCTGGAAGAAACATTAAATCTCCCTAAATATCAAAGCCTGAACACTTGGCATCACAGATTGAAACTGGCGATTAACTATGTAAATATCATTAACTATTTACACACTAGTCCCCTGGGTACATTGGTGATGTGTGACTCAAATGACTTAGACAAAATGCTTTCCCAGTACTTGTTGACAAGCAGTTTTCGTATTGTGGCAAATGACCTCGATGCCTTGCCTGTTGTCAACAAGAGTAACGGGACCCTGATCAAATGCGGCCACAGGGAACTTGTGGGGGAATTTGTAGCCCCTGAGCAACTGTGGCCCTATGGAGAGGAAACACCGTTTTATGATGAACGTATGCCACCATATGATGAGAAGACAGACATCTGGAAAATACCCGATGTGGCCAGTTTTCTTTTGGGGCACGTGGAAGGGAGTGATGTTGTCAGATTCCATTTGTTTGAGATCCCCCAGGCATGACTGTGTCTCTAAGGGAATTTAAAACCTTTTGGTAAGCATCTAGGACCTCCTGGGCTGAAGGCCTTTCCTCTGGATTCTTCTTCTTACATGCCTGGTGTAAGAGAAATGTTGTGAAAACGAGACTAATCAATGAGAGGTGGGCCCTGATGATCTAATGGAAAAATACAAGCTGCTTTTCTCGCCCACATTTTTGTCTTTCTTGTGGTTTTCTTCGGCTGCACCCAGACGGTTGCTTTCAGTCATCTCCTTGTAACCTTTGAGCTGAAAAATGGTAAAATTTGGGGGGGGGTGAGGAGAAACATGTGTGTAGAAGACATGGAAAGGATGCTGCATTTAGAGTCAGTGCCCCTGATTTCCTGGGTTCGAATTCTGGTTCTACCACTTAGCAGATTTGTGATATTAGTTGGGAAAGTCGTGTTACCTCTTCTGGACCTCAGATTCCTTATCTGTACAATGAAGGGGTTGGCCAAGATGACCTCTATGAAGTCTGTTTCCTTTTTTAAATGTATGATCTTTGGATCCTTTTTAAATCTAGCTTCTAATGTCTTTTTCAAATCGTCCCCCAGGTGAAGGACAAGGGACTTATGCCATACCTTAGAGGTAGACAACTAAAGGAAAGAAAACAGAGCAGCAAAGAGTCTTAGATAACCTGGTCTTGACTATAATTGAATTTATAAAAATCATACTAACTTAATTGCATACCTCATTGTGATATGGAAGTCACCCTGGGTTCTTAAAATTGAGGTCACCAAATAGCATGTTCTGATTGGTCCTCCAAAGCCAGAAAGGCCTCAAGAATGGATGTAGAGGTGGACTGTATGTGTTTGTACACTCACAGGACAAACTTAGCAAATAAGTTCATTCCCATCATAGAATATTGGTTGTTAGGTGATGATTTGGGGAGGAGGGGGGAAGGGAGCTGGAGACAAGGGGCAATGGTAATTCGTGAATGGATTAAGAGATAAAATGGCCTTCTCTCCCACCTGGCCCCTTTCCTTTTTCTTCTGTCAGAAAAAGGAGGCAAAAGTTTCCATGAGTCACACAATTTTTATACCATCTATTAATGTTAAGTTATTCATTGGTATTCTCGATGTATAATTGAAAAAGATGGTTGAGAGTAAGAGGCAAATGATGGTGTACAGACAGTTCATGTGCTCCATTAGTATTCTTGGGATGCTAAACGAATAAGATGAAGGCCCCTAGCATATCCTGTGTCTGCCTCCCTATGGAGACTTTATGGGAGGACACAGACAAGAGCCATACAAGATTGGCATCCATGGATGGATTGAGATCAGCATTACTGGAGGGAGTATTCACATTGGAGTTTTGGAGAGCTCTATGTGATATTAGTCCAAAGACCTAGCTGATATACTGCTACAGGAATGGAACCACAGCCATTTTGATATTCACTCTTAAGTGAAACCAGGTGTAAAGAAGTAGCAGTTTTCACCCTAAGCCTCAAGATGATGAGGTCTTTCATGGGATATTTGGGTACTTGTCCTTGCATTGTCCCCCCCCCCAAAGACTATAAATAAATAAACAGATTACTCCTGAGGTAATTCCCACTGAAGCCTCAGCATCCATTGCATAGGAGGAAGGAGTTGTAGAAGTATAAGAACTGTTTATGTGGAAGAGGGTTGGTTTTTTATTGCCTAGATGAGAGGTTCCCAAACTTATCTGGCCTGCTGCTCTTTAAAAAAAAAAATTACTCATTACCCTCCTGAAAATCTACTTTCTTTAAACCTTTAACAGTTTTTTTTTAATTTGCATAATTTCAAAAAAATATAAAAATATATTTTTTTAAAATGACACATCTTAAATTGAATAATTTATTGAGAATTTGTGGGTTTTTCCTACATTGAAATTTTGATGACACAATATTGCATCATGTAACTGTATAGTATCATGTTGTAAACAAGTCATTATACATACATATTCTTGCCCTTGCATGCTGGACTTCCTGACAATGCACTACACGCTTACCTGCCAATACTTTCTTGTTAAGACCTGTGAGTGGACTTGACCACTGATTGGTTATAACTTGCATTTTGTGTGTTTGTTTGGAAAATAATGTAATCACTACAATTTTAACTTGAATCATGTACAAATGGTTTTTCAAATTTTTCTTATCTTTTCTTCTTTCCTTATGCTTCCACCACCCCCTTATGTTTATTCAATGCCCCCCAGTTGCACCTGAGGCTACTACCACCCCACTTGATTGTTCCAGCACCCCCCCAAAGGGCGGTATCACCCACTTTGGGAACCTATGACCTAGATCATGAAAAGAATGATTTTTTCTCCAATACTTTCCTTTTAATGGTGATAAAGTTGGAATTATCAGAGTGTGTTCACTTGTCACTTGGGCTGATTTAATCAAATCACATATAGCTCTTGTGCTCTCTCACATATACTGTCTCTCTCTGTATATATATACATATTATATATGTCCATATATGTTACAATTTTTATATATTTGTTAAGAGGGCTAGCATAACATCCTCTTTCTTGGTCAGTAAAACAGAACTATTACCCAAAGCTGGTAAGTTTTTCAAAGTAGAAGGGAATGGAAATATTTTAACACTAAATCCTATAGATATAGGTGCTGCCCCCAAACCTTGCTTCTAAAACCACTGCTCTTAGAGCTGGGTTCTGAATGTGACACCTGTCTTCCTGACACCAAATGACCTGCTGTGACTAATCAGCAAGAATGACAAGTCAGCGTTACTGTCTTATTTACCAGAGGAAATGGCATGGTTCACATGACTTGACTAAATAAAACCTTCAAAGAATCCTTTGCCCATGGGCACATCCTCTTTTTCATCAGATGGGATGGTTATTCTTATTCCTATTAATGATCATTAATCAAATAGTTTAAGCTGCCTTCCCAAGCTGGAGATCTGCAGAGTTGGAAATGCATTGATACAGGTTTTGTTCCCCTGCAGCAGGGCTGAAATGAAGACTAGGCAAAGGGGTCTCAGGAAAGAGTAGGTTCTAACTGTCTGTTACTTCATCTGTAAAATGAGGGTGTTGGGCTCCAAGACCTTTAAATTACCTTCTAGCTCCAAAGCTATGATCCTGTGACATTCACCTAAGGTGAACTACCTCCTGACGCTCACCTTTGGGCAAGTCCCCAAATCCTGTGCAATGGATTGCCTGGGTCACAGTAGATAGGAAGATGGGCCGGCCAAAAGTATGTAGGTATACATTTTATATCTTCAAAAACATCCCCACCAGTCATGTGCCCATTCCACTCAGTTCTAGACCGAATAGCCCGCAGGAGTGTTTATTTGATTTTATCAGTGGGATGTAATTTCGTGTATTCGTGCTGTAATTTTCCCCTGGTCATTTCTGTCACTATAAAGTCGGTGCTTTCTATTTCTTAACATTCAAGCTTTTCTACTGAAGTAAAATAGTCAAGCTTCAAACTTGTGAGTTCTAAAGTATTACAAATAAAGGAGAGATCTTTCCTTCTTCTCAGCCCTTCCTTCTCCCAAGATCTTTGTGAGTTCAGGTGCAAACTTTTCTTTCAGGCTGTCTGCCAAGGCCACAGGCCAGGAAATCCAGGTGAATTGTTATAATTTTTTAAGGTGGTTTGAAATGGTTTTTCAAAGAAAATATTACCAAGTCATATGAGAAAGTTCATGTTTTGCCTAAAGCACAGAAAGAGAAATTCATGACTTCCTAGTGTAAAGTCTTCTGTCATGCATAAATGTGATCTTAAGAAGAGGAAAATGATGTCTCACTATTAAAGCACTGTCAGAAAATTGAAATCCTGCCTCTTTCATTGCTGCTTTTTTAATATAAATGTATGCACTCCAGGATTTTGGTGCCTGTAGTTCAGAGGTTGTTAAGAATGGAGAAGCCCTACATAAAGTATGATGGAAAGTATGTGGGGCCTGTCTTAAAATCCCAGCCTGACTTCTTATTCCCAGCATGATTGCCGGGAAGTCACTTAACACTGCTTGTCTTTTAAGTGCCAGCTCTTCAACTGGTCTGGGCCCTATTTCCTCATCTGTGAAATGAGAGGGTTGGACCAGATGGCCTTGAAGGTCCTTTCCAGTGCTAAGTTTGAGACCCTATGGTCTGTGACTTTAAGTGATTTCGGATAGCCAGGTGACTCAGCAGTCTTCAGAAAGACACTGAAAGTCAATGTTTTACTACTGTACAGGACCAGAGGATTCAGAACTGGAAAGAACCTTAGAGATCATTTTGATGATGAGAAAACTGAGATCCCAGGAAGACTTGTCCAAGCTTACACAGGTAATAATAATGATGACAATGATGGTGGTAATAATTAGCTGACATTTATATAAGCTTTAAGGTTTGCAAGGCTGTGCATATCTTATCTCATTTGATCCTCACAGTATCCCTATGAGATTGGTGCTATTAATCTTCATTTCCTAGATGAAGAAATAAAGCCCAGAGAGGTTAAGTTACTTACCTGGCATCACAAAGCTAGAAGTGTCTGAGGAAGGATTTGAAATGGTCTTCCTGACACCAAGCCCAGTGCTCTATTATGTCATGCAAAGCTGAGATTTTACATTCAGGTACTCTACTGCTAAATTCAGTGTTTTTCCAGTATACACTGAATTCTTTTTTTTTTTTTTTTTTTTGAGGCAATTGGGATTAAATGACTTGCCCAAGGTCACACAGCTAGTAAGTATCTGAGGCTGGATTTGAACTCAGGTCCTCTTGGCTTCAGACCCCGCTTTCTATCCAGTGCACTGCCTAGCTGCCCCTACACTGAATTCTTAACAATGTTTAGAGTGAATGGGGGAATAAAATATATTTAAAAACACTTGCATGTTAAAAACCTTAACTTGGAACTGAGAGAAATGATCATTAATAACCGATAATTTGGGGACATTCAGAGCTCTCATCCTTCTTCCAAAGTCCTGATTTTAAAAGTTCATTCTCGTGAAGGACATTGCTAAATAATGGGATTGGACTAATTTTCTTGTTCACAACCCCACCATGATGGACACCTGGTGTTCTATTCAGGCTTGGATGGGATATACACTCTTTGAATAGATAGCCCAAAGCTGTGGGTAGTCTGGTATAATTTCTTTGTCCAGAGGTGACATGATATCACTCTCAGCCCTTCATTTTAATATAGCTCACATTTCATTGTGTTATCCAATCCACTTATTCCTGTCATACTCAACCTTACATCCTACTTGTTTACAAGCTGTCTCACCAGTGTTAGCCTTCCTATGGATTTTCCAGGAATTCTAGTCATTATAGAAGATTTCATTATCCCTGATGATATTACCAAGTTCTTGGGGTTTTTTTTCTCCCCTACCCCCCCCCCCCCGCCCTGGTTTTGACACTAGGTTAGGTTTATTAAATGACAATATATGTATTTACTATCAGATGAAAAATGTGTAACATTAAGCAATTGATATTTTCCTATAAAGTAAATCAAATGTTGTTAGATGAATAATTTTTCAAATGAAATTTTTTTTGTAATATTTTAAGTTTCAAACTTTCCCTCCCTCCCTCTCCAGATTTCACTAGGGATGGCCACCATTTTACACACACACACACACACACACACTATACATATATATATTTATAGACACACAAATATATATGCACTATATACACATACATATATACACACATATATGTACACATATGTGTGTATGTGTATATAGTATATGCATGTGTGCATGCATATATAGAAAGAAAGACTATGTGTGTGTGTGTAAACAAACCATACTATGCATATGTCTATTTGTCAATTCTTTCTCTGGAGGTGTATAGCATCTTCCTTCACAGGTCCTTTGTGGTTGATTTGAATATTTATAATACCCAGAATAGCTTCGTTATTCACAGATGTTCTTCGAACAATATTGCTGTTACTGTATACAATGTTCTCTTGGTTCTGCTCCTTTCACTCTTCATTATTTCATGGGAGTCTTTCCAAATTTCTCTAAAATCAACCTACTTATCATTTTTATAGCCCAGTAATATTCCACCAAATGGATAATTTTCAAAGCAATAAACATTTATTAAGTGCCTACTGTTTGTAGAGCATTGCCCTTGGTACTAGGCATTGAGGGAGAAGCAAAATTTAGAGAAGACACAGTCACTGCTTCTGTGGTATTTACATATAATCGAAAGAACTAAAATTTAAAGAAATCCTGCCAGAATCTTTTTAGGTCACAAGCCATTGTAACTGAAACCCAAATCCATTATCAAATTGTAACTTTTAGAACTATGGGTGTCTTTAGAGGTGTTCACAGTTGAATTCTTTTTCATAGAGGAATAAAGCTGAAGCCCATAAGCAGTTAAGTAACTAGCCCAAAGAAGCATCTAGGTGGCTCAGTGGGTAGAATGCTGGGCCAGGAGTGACCTGAGTTAAAATCCAGCTTTAAAAAATTACTAGCTGTGTGACCCTGGGCAAGTCACTTAACCTCAACTTGCCTTCATCCACTGGAGAAGGAAATGGCAAACCACTTCAGTATATTACCCATGGACAATAACTGGTGGGCTTTCATGAAGAGTCAAACAAAACTGAACAAGACTAGCTCAAGGTCACACAGTCATTAAAGAGAAGAAATGGGGTTCTGACCCCAGGCCCACTGTATCACCTAGCTGCTGAGACAGCTCTTGAGTAGATACGGCACTCAAACTCAGTTCTTCTTGACTCCAAGTTTGGCCTTCTATCCATTGTGCTATCTAGCTGCTACAGATATTTATTGAACTAGATGGCTCAAAAATCCCTTCCAACTTTGAGATTCCGAGATTGTATAATTGAATATGGAGGGGGAGGTAGGAGTGGTAAGGCAAATTTTAAGGATGACCCCAGACTGGGAGGATGGTGTGCCATGAACAGAAATGGAGAAGTTAATAGGAGAAACAGGTTTAGATGGAAAGATGATGAGTTAAATTTTGGACATGCTGAATTGGAAGTATAGGCAGAACACCCATGTAGGGATGTATAGCAGCAAGCAACTGAGGCTGAAGACTTAAATTCAGAGGAGGGACATGGGCTGTAGTTACGTATTTGGGGGTAATCCACTTAGTGGCGATAATTGAAGTCAAGGGAGAAAGTGAAATCACCATGGTTGAATTGAACATACATTGAGAGCTAGCTGCACTAAGACGCAGTAATCACCCAAAGAATTTGGTGCTGATTAAAAAGGAGAGATATTGATCACTACAATAGATTAGTTCAACAGCATACAGAAATGAATGAACCTAGGAGCCCAGTGTCCAATAAATCTGAAAACCTAAGCTAGTGGGGTAAAGATCTACTATTTGACAAAAACTGGCAATTAGATATAGACCAACATCTCACACAATATACCAAGACAAGCTTCAAATGGATACATGATTAGATATAAAAGGTCACAACATAAACAAATGAGAGGAGCAAGGAAGAAATTACTTTGTGCACAGGGGAAGAGTTCCTTCCGAGGGAAAAGTTTATGACCAAACATGGGATAGAAAAGATCACAGAAGATAAAATGGAAAATTTTTGATTAGATCAAACTCCAAAGTTTTTCACAATCAAAATCATGACACTAAAATCAGAAGAAAAATAGTTAACTGGGGGAAATCTTTATAGTTCTCTAATAAAGGTCTCATTTCAAGTTATATAAGGAACTGATTCAAATTTATAGGACTAAAAATCATTTCCCAGTTAACAGTGTCGAATGATATGAACAGGAAGTTTTCAAAGCATGAAAACCAAGCTATCACAGTCACATGAAAAAATGCTGCGAATCACTAATAATTAGAGAAATACAAATTAGAACAATTCTGAACATCTACCTATCAGATTGGCAAAGATGTTAAAAAAGGAAAATGACATATGTCGAAAAGAGCTGCAGGAAAACATTAATGTGATATTGATAGAGCTGTGAATTTTGGTCCAGACATTCCGAAAAGCAATTTGAAACTATGCCACTGAATTGAGTCACTAAATTGTGCATACCCTTTGACCCATCAATGCCACTACTAGGTCAATATCCCAAAGAAATCAAATTAAGAGGAAAATAGATTTACATATATAAAAAATATTTAAAGCAGTTCTCTTTGTGGTGGAAACTAAGGGGGTGCCCATCAATTGGGGAATGACTGAACAAATTATAGATATACATATAACAAAATGCTGTTGTGTTATAAGAAATGATGAAAGTAGCAATTTCTGAGACACTCTATGAAATGTATGAAGACCTTTATGAACTGATGCAGCCTGAGGGGAGCAGAACCAGGAGAACAATTTACACAATTACAGCAATATTCAAATACATGTAAATATAATTTTTAACATTCATTTAAACATTTTTTTGAGTTCCAAATTTTCTCCCTCTCTCCTTTCTCTCTCCCTAAAAAGGTAAGATACACAGGTTATATACGTGCAATCACATAAAAGATATTTCCATGTTGGTCATGTCATGAAAGAAGAAACAGATCGAAAGAAAAAAAAACATGAAAAAGATAAAGAAAGTGAAAATAATATGCTTTGATCTGCATTCAGACTCTATCAGTTCTTTCTCTGTATGTGGATAGCATCTTCCATCCTGACTCCTTTGGAATTGTCTTGGATCACTGTATTGCTGAGAAGAGCTGAGTTATTCATAGTTGATCATTGCACAACATTGCTGTTACAGTGTACAATGTTGACCTGATTCAATAATGGCAACATTATAAAGAAGAACAACTTTAAAGATGTAAGAACTCCAATCAATGCAATGACCACAATTCCAGAGGTACATGCTAGCCACCTCCCGATGGACTCAAGATGAAGAATGAGATACACATTTTTTGGTGGAGCCAATGTGGGAATATGGTTTATTTGACTATGCATATTTGTTACAAGAGTGATTTTTTTTCCCCAGTGGGGTGGGTAGGTGGGAAGGAGAGAAAATAAATGTTTGTTAATTGAAAAAAAGTTTTACAGTTGTTGTTATTATTGTTTTTAATTTAGAGCTGGATGGGACCTTTAAAGGTCCAATCTCTTTATTTTGCTGGTGAGGAAACTGAGTCCCCCAGAAGCAAAATAAATAGTTTTCCTCAAAGCTCAATTTAGGCATCACCTTTTAAACAAGGCCTTTCCTGATTCTCACCCTCTCCTCCTCCACTTCTGTGTCTTCCCCCAAACAATTATCTTGTGTTTATATATTGATGAGTTTATGTAGATAGGTATGTGTGTATGTGTATACACATCTGCCATCTTCAGTAGAATGTAAGCTCCTTGAGGACAGGGGCTTTTCCCTTTTAATTCCCAGCATCTGGAAGAGTACCTAGTGCATAGTAGGTGCTTAATCAATTCTTGTTGATTGATTGATTCTCCAAGGTTACAAAGGTGTTATGTGCCGAGCCAGGATTTGAACCTAGTCTGTCTTACTTCCAATGCAGTATTTTTTCCACTTCACAGCCTTCCATTTTCCCACTCCCTGCCTCTTCATCAGTTGTCCCTCTGCCCAGCATGCTCTCCCTCCTCATTTAAGACTACTGGCTTCTCTGAAGACGATATTCATTCCATCTAGTTCAAAAGACCTTCTCTGTCCCTACTTCCCTCCTCCCCACTGCTAGGGCCTTCCCTAGGAGTTGTTTGCTTCTTATCTCCTTTGTCTGGAATTCTCCCCCAGCTCCCCAGAAGTCTTCCTTTCTCAAGTTTCTCATTCTCAATTAGCTCTTTTCTCTGTCTAACTCTCCCTTCTGGCTAAGGTTTTCATATTCCTTTTCCAGAATGGAAGAAACATTCATTCCTCCACCATCAGGTTACCTCACCTTCTTAGAGGATCCCTGAGCCTTTAAAACCTAGCCTAAAAACCTGAGTCTAAAACCAGAGACCATGATTTTGATCCCTTCATCTCTTGAATTTCTTCCCTGGGGCCTGCTCTCCTGATTGGAGGCTGTTTCACCTAGCCTGCTATTTCAGTCAGGTCCCATCCGTGGCTCATTTCATTCTCAAATCCCTGGCCATCTTCTCAGCAGCTTCAACTTCCATCCTAGGGATTCAATGATCATCTCTAAGCTGATGATGCCCAAATCTTTTTATCTAGCCCTAACCTTTCTCATGACTTCCATTCTTCCAGTTGTGTATCAGACATCTCAAACTGGATGTCCTATAGACATCTAAACTCAACGTGTCCAAAATCGAATTCATTACCTTTCCTCTCTCCCCTTTCCCTTAACTTCCCTATTCTTATGCAGGGTACCACCATCCTCCCAGCCACCCAGGCTCACAACCTGGGTGTCATCTCCCACCCCTCTCTCTCACCCCACGTATCCAGGCAGTTGCCAAGTCCTGTCAGTTGTACCTTTATAACATCTCCATACACTCTCCCTTCTCTCCTCTGACATTGCCACCCCACTGGAGCAGGCCCTCATCCCCTCACTCCTGATCTACTGCCATAGCCTGTTGGTCGCTCTTCTCATCTCAAGTCTCTCCACGCTCTAGTCCGTTTTCTACTCAGGTGTCAAATTGATCTTCCTAACTCCAAAGTCCAACCACACAGCCCCCCTGCCTCCCATTCAGTAAACTCCAGGGGCTCCCAATCACCTCCACAGACCAAAAACAACAACCCCAAGAATAATAAAGCAAACAGAGAATATTTCAATCTGCATTCATACGCCATCAGTTCTTTCTCTGGGGATGGTCAGCATTTTTCATCACAAGTTCTTTGGAATTGTCTTGGATCGTTGTATTGCTGAGAAAAGCCAAGTCATTCACATTTGACCATCATACAATATTGCTGCTACTGTGTTGTGTTCTCCTGGTTCTGCTTATTTCATTTTGCATCAATTCATGTGAGTCCAGGTTTTTCTGAAAGCATCCTGCTCATCTCTTCTTATAGTGCAATATTATTCCATCACATTCATATACCACAACTTATTCAGCCATTCCCCAATTAATGGACATCAAATCCCCTCTATTTCTAACTGTCCATCACCACAAAAAGAGCTGCTATAAATATTCTTGTACTTACAGGTACTTTTCCTTTTTGTTTTCTTAATCTCTTTGGGATACAGACCTAATAATGCTATTACAGGTCAAAGGGCTTGCAGAGTTTTATAGCCCTTTGGGCATAGTTCCAAATTGCTCTCCAGAATGGTTGGATCAGTTTACAACTCCACCAATAGTGTAATAGCATCTCAAATTTTCCACATCTCCTCCAAAATTTGTAATTTTCCTTCTCTGTCGTATTAGTCAGTCTGATAGCTATGAGGTGGTACCTCAGTTGTTTCAGTTTGCATTTCTCTAATCAATAGTGATTTAGAGCACTTTTTTATATAACTATAGATAACTTTGATTTCTTCTTCTGAAAACTGCCTGTTCATATCCTTTGACCATTTATCAATTGGGGAATGATTCATATTCTTATAAATTTGGCTCAGTTCTCTACATATTTGAGAAACAAGGCCTTTATCACAGAAATTTACTATAAAATTTTTTGTTACCAGTTTCCTGCTTCCCTCCTAATCTTGGCTGCATTAGTTTTGTTTATAAATGCTTATTCATTCATTCATTCATTCATTTGTTCATTCATTTGTTAGTTATTAATTACTTGGGGCAATACTGTCACAAAGACTTAGAATTAAAAATCTAAGAAAACTGCCACTTGTTACTTGGGTGACCATGGGCACCTGGTTTCTCTTCCCTGGGTCCCCATTTCCTCTTTTGCAGCATTAGAGTGGAGGGACTAGCTAAGCCTTATGAACCTTTGTGGCTCTAGTGTTATGTCATTTGAGTGAGGGGCTACCTTGAGCCCTGGGAAGATGGTGGAGAAAAGTGTGTGTGTGTGTGTGTGTGTGTGTGTGTGTGTGTGTGTGTGTATGTGTGTGTGTGTGTGTGTGTGTGTGAGAGAGAGAGAGAGAGAGAAGAGGGCACCTGGGGAGGAGAGTTCAGAGACAAACGTACATACACAGAATGTGACACATTACCTGAGTCACCATGGACGTCATTTCAGCTCCCATAAGAGCCTTCTTTTCTTTACCTCTAAATGGAGCTAAAAATACTGTGCTTTAATACTTCCTTGTAGGGTTGTTATGAGCAAAGTGCTTCGCAAATCTGAGAACACCATATGAATGTATTATTATTATTATAAATGTGAAGTCCTACGCTTGCATTCCCAAAATAAGCTTTGCAGGATGGCTGGGCATGGTTCCTATGGAAACAAGGTCTGGGTGTTTTAGTGGATTGCATAGGCAACATGAAGAACAGTGTCACATGGCAGCTCCCAAAGCTAAAGATGTCTAAGGCTCAATCGATAATACAGAACTGTGTTATCAGAATCCTTGTAGATAGAACGTAGACTTCCTGAGAGAGAGGAGGGTGGGAATAAGCATTTCTATAGCATCTACTATGTATCAGGCAATGTGCTAAGGGTTTTTTACAAATATCTCATTTGATCCTCACAACAACTCTGCCAGGTAGGTGCTATTATTATCCCCATTTTACAATTGAGGAAACTAAGGCAACAGAGGCTAAGTGACTTGCTTAGGCTCACATAGCTAGGAAGCGTCTGAGGCCTAATTTGAACTCAGGTCTTTATGACTCTCTGGGCTTAGCCTCCTCATCCATAAAATAAGGACATTGTATTATTATATTACCTCTATGATGCCTTTCAGCTCCAAATGTATGATCAAATCAATAAATCAGTCAATTACCCCTCTAATATGCAATCATATTACAATAGTAGAAATCAATCAACATTTATTAAGGACCCACTACGTATGTACCAGGCACTGTGCTAAGTACTAGAGACACAATAAGAGACAAAATACAGTCCTAACCTCGAGGAACTTACAATCTAATGGGAGAGACAATAAACAACTATATTAAAACAAGCTAGCTATAGGATAAATAAAAAATAATTAACAAAGGGAAGGCACTAAAATTAAGAGAGCCGGGGTCATGATGTATAATCTTTGTAATATATTGTAATTTTTAAGCTAGTATTTTATTTAGGATTTTTGCATCCATAATGAAATACTTTCATCCATGAATGAAATTGGTTTATAATTTTCTTTCTCTGTTTTTATTCTTCCTGGCTTATCAGTATCATATTTGTTTCATAAAAGGAGTTTGGTAGGATCCCTTCTTTGCCTATTATTCCAAATAATTTATTTAATATTGGAATTTGTTGATCTTTAAATGTTTCATAGAATTCACATGTAAATCCATCTGATCCTGATGCTTTTTTTCTTAGGAAGCTCATTTATGGCCTATTCAATTTCTTTTTCTAAAGTAGGTCTATTTAGACATTCGATTTCCTCTTCTGCTAATCTAGGCAATTTATATTTTTGTAAATATTCTTCCATTTAACTTAAATTGTTAAATTTATTGGCACATAATTGGGGAAAGTAACTCCTTGTAACTGCTTTAATTTAATCGTTGTTAGTGGTATATTCATTCTTTTTTCTTTTTAATACTAGTGATCTGGTTTTCTCTCTTTTTTAAAAATAAATTAACCAATAGTTTATTTTATTGTTTTTTTCCCATAAAACTAACTCCTAGTTTTCTTTATTAACTCAATGGTTTTTTTTTACACTTAATTTTATGAATCTCACTTTTAATTTTTAGGATTTCCAATTTAGTGTTTAATTGGAGATTTTTAGTTTTTTAAATTGCATACCCAATTCATTGGTCTGCTCTTTCTCTTTTTTATTGATGTAAGGATTTAGAAATACAAATTTTCCTCTAATCACTGCTTTTGCCGTATCCCGTAGGTTTTGATATGTTGTCTCATTGTCATTTTCTTCAATGAAATTATTGACTGCTTCTATGATTTGTTATTTAACTCACTTATTCTTTAAGATTATGTTGTTTAATCTCCAATTAGTTTTTAACCTATGTTTCTGTGGTCTCTAATTAAATATAACTTTTATTGCATTTTGATTTGAAAAGGATATTTAATATTTGGTTTTTTTCCTTTTAACTAATTTTTATGCCCTAACACATGGTCAATCTTTGTAAATGTACCATGAACTGCTGAGAAAGGTGTATTCCTTTCTATTTCCATTCAATTCTCTCTAGATATTTATCATATCTAGTTTATCTAAATTTCTATTCACTTCTCTGACTTCTTATTTATTTATTATTTTTGGTGAAATTGATCTAGTTCTGAGAGGGGAAGTCCCCTCTATTATTAAAGTCCTCCACTAAACAGTACTACTATCTATTTCCACCTGTAATTCATTTAACTTAATTCTTTTAAAAAATTCAGATGCTGTAGTATTTGGTGCATATAGATTTAGTATTGATATTTCTTTATTGTCTATGGTACCTTTTATCAAAATGTAGTTACCCTGTTTAACTCTTTTAATTAAGTCTATTTTAGTTTTAACTTAGTCTGAGATCATGATTGCTACCCTTGCTTTTTTTTTTTTTGCTTGCATCTGCTGAAGCATAATAAATTCTACTTAAACCCTTTGTTTTAACTGTATCTTCCCTTTAAATGTTTCCTGTAAACAACATATTGTCAGATTCTGATTTTGAATCCATCCTGTTTTATGGGTGAGTTCATCCCATCTACATTCAAAGTTCTAATTATTATTTGTGTATTTCCCTCCATCTTATTTTAACTCAGTATTGTCCTTCTCAGCTTCTCTTTTTACCCAATCCCAGTTAGTTTATCTTTTCTCCTTATCCACCTATTCCTTATTCTACTCAACCCTCTAAGAGTCCCTCCTTCATCTTCTTCCCCACTCTCCTAAATCTTAATCTACACACCCTTCTAAAAGCCCCTCCCTTATCTTCTCCCCCACCCTCCTAAATCTTAATATATATATAGCCTTCTAAAAGTCCCTACCCAACCCTGTCCCCCTAATTCTCTCGCCTGGCTACAAGTCCAGAAGACTTCTACATCCCTCCAGACATACACGTTGTTTCTTCTTCAACCCAGGTCCAATAAGAGTAACATTCCAACCTTACCAGCCCTCCACCCCTACCTGCTTCCTCTGTATCAGCTCTTCCTTT
>NW_020954556.1:4654014-4773671 GCF_900497805.2 Vombatus ursinus | reverse complement strand
CAGAATGGATTGGAGTGGTGATAGAACTGAGGCAGGCAGCTCCACCAACAGGTTATTGCCATAGTCCAAGTGTGGGGTGATGAGGGCCCACTCCAGAGTGGGGGCAGCATCAGAGGAGAGAAGGGAACATGTTAGACAGACATTGCAAAGGTGAAATTGACAGGCTTTAGTACCAGATTAGATATGGGGAGTGAGAGATACTGAGGAGACCAGGATGACTGCTAGGTTGGGAGCCTGAGGGATCTGGAGAATGGTGTTACCCTCGACAGTAATAGGGAAGGAGGGCAGGAAGATAATGAGTTCCATTTTGGACATCTTGTGTTTAAGATGTCTACTGGACATAATACTTTGAGATGTCTGAGAGGCAGCTGGAGATGTAGTAGGATTGCTAGATTTGAGAATCATCTGTGTAGAGATGGTAATTAAATCTATAGGAATATGATGAGATCACCAAATATAGATAGTATAAAGAGATAAAAGAAGAGGACCCAGGACAGAATCCTGAGGGACACCTATCATGAGAGGGCATGATCCAGAGGGGGATCCAGCACAGGAGACAGGAATAGTCTGATAGGGAGGAGGAGAACCAGGAGAGAGTGGTGCCCCAAAAACTTAGAGAGAAGAGAGTATCAGGGAGGAGAGAGTGAGCAGCAGAGGTCAAGGAGAATGAGGACAGAAAAAAGATCATTGCATTTGACAACTAAAAGATCACAGATTACAGCTGAAAGTTTTGTTTCTTCCTCAAAATTTCCCAGAACAATGTCTCACAACTCCTATTTGTATTCTATTTATCTAAATACACACAACTGACTTACCAACAACTACCACTCCCACCTCCCAGAAAGAAAGCTACCTGAGGACTGGACTATGCCATTGTTGTGTCCCTAGCCTCTTGCATTTAGAAATACAATAGCTTACATTGGTGTATTTGTTTAAGATTCACAAGGTGCCTTAATATTTTATATTTCCATTAGATTTTAAGCTCCTTGGAGGGCATGGATTGTCTTTTGTCTTTTTGTATCTCCAGCATTTAGCACCATGCCTGAGGTATAGTTGGTGCTTATGGACTGACACTGAGTTCAAATACGTCCTCAGACTTTTTTTTTTAGCGCTAGGTAAGTCACAACCTCTGTTTGCCTAAATTTCATCTGTAAAACGGAGCTAATAATAGTACCTACTTCCCAGGGTTGTAATGAGGATATAGGAGGTAATATTTGTAAAGTGTCAGGATCCAAGACCAGTTCTCTCTTTTTAGACACCCTGTTCTTCAGAGCTAAAGCCCAGCAAGCAAGCTGTGCCCCGAGACTGGCATAACAATAATCCTTTGCATTCCCAATGAACTTTGCTGCAACTAACTCACAGGACTGATGGTCCCTGAGCTTAGGCAAGCACCAATAGGCCCTGACATGAAGCCCTGCTATGAATGGACTTTTTGTCACTAGACAACCTTGCCTCACTTTGCTGTTGTGCCTCACCCCCACTGCTACACTAGGCTGTTTGATTCTTTATCTAGCCTCAAATATATGAATCAAGGTTTAGCCTCGCTGACTCGGATGTCCTACTGGAGGAGGCCCCGACACATGGGTCTAATTTCTCTCCCCCACGGGAATAAAGAAACTTTTGCTTTAATCTTGGGTGAGCCCTTTGGCATTTTTGGAGTTAAAAGCAGCTGCAAAACCTCTGTGCCTCTTTGGTCATTGTGAACCAGAGTTCACAAAAGTGTTATCTGAGTTTTAGTTATTACTCTTGATTGTCAGACCATCTCTGGAGCGCTGTGTTCAAGTCTCGCAATCACACATTTCAGGAAGGGCACTGACAAGATGAAGGTACTGGACACCGTCTGGGATCCACCATCTGAGGAACTGAAGATAGTTAGCCTTGAGAAGAGAAGCCTTGGCAATTGTGTTATTCAAAGGGGGGTCACGTGGAAGAGGGAGTGCGTTTCTGCCTGGACCTCGGGGCGCAGAACAAGGAGCTATGAGAAGTTCTAGGAGAGGAAGACTTTGGCTCTTCTCAAGAAAAAACAGCTCCAGCAGGGAAGTGGTGGGGCCCTCCCCGGAGGTGTCCGGCGAAAGCCAGATGACTGCACGTCGTGAAGGCCGGGCAGGCTGTCCTCTGCTCCCTTCCACCTACGAGATGCTGCGATGCTAAATGGTACTGGGGCCTTGTCAGTTGTGTCCGGCTCCTCGTGACCCCATCTGGGGTGCTCTTGGCAGGGATACTGGAGTGGTTTGCCATTTCCTTCTCCAGCTCATTTTACAAACGAGGAAACTGAGGCAGACAGGGTGAAGTGTCTTGCCCAGCACACACACACACACACACACACTCACAGCACACCCATACACCCACATAAGCCCGTGGGTTCCATTAGACTGCAATCTCCCCGAGGGCAGCGCCCCTCCCCGGCCGCCCTGCCCCGCCCCACTCGCCCGCTCGCCCCCAGGCCGCGGGGAGGCTGCCCGGCCTCTCCGGCTCGCTCCGCCCCCGCCCTCCCGCCCTCCCGCTCCCCCGCTCCCCCGCTCCCCCGCTCCCCAGCGGCCGGTGACTCATGGCGGAGGCGGCTCCGACGACAGCAGCTCAGCGCAGGGAGGGGGGGGAGGAGACGGCGGCGGCTGCTGGGCCGGGGGGTGACGAGCGGGGCGGGCTCCGCGGCAGAGGCGGCGGCGGCTGCAGAGGCGAGCGGACGTGTGCCGAGCGGGCTCCGCGAGCACGAGCGGGGGCCGCGGCCGGAGCAGCAGCTGCAGCCGGAGCCGGAGCCGGAGCCGGAGCGGGAGGAAGCGAAGGCGGCAGGGCGGCGGCGGCGTGTCGGGAGCCCCGGGCGGCAGCGGCAGCGGCAGCGGCGGCGGCGGACGACGACATGGGCGCTGGGCCGTGGGGCGCGCGCAGGGCGCTGGCGGCCGTGCTGCTGGCCGCCTCGGTGCTCAGCGCCGCGCTGTTGGCCCGCGGGGAGCTCCCGGGCCCGGACACGCAGGAGCAGGAGCGGCAGCTGCAGCTGCAGGAGCAGCAGCCTCGGGGTGAGTGACCGCCTGGGCAGCGCGGCCCCATGCACGCCAGTGCCCCGCTGCGGTCATGCGACTGCATGCGTGCCCGCGAGCGCAGAGCCCACGGCTCCCAGACAGCGCACACACCTCTGCAGCCCCACCGCAGCCCCATACACGGGTCCACACGCCTCCCACGCAGTGTTCACACAGACGTCTCCCAGGCAACACACACATCCGCAGTCCCACGCCAGACACATGCATGTTTGCACACACAGCTCACATGCAGTACACACACAACATACCCCACGTCTCCTAGGCAACACACATCCACAGTCCCACACCAGACACATGCATATTTGCATACACAGCTCACATGCGATACACACACAACATACCCCACGTCTCCTAGGCAACACAGACACCCCAGTCCCACACATGGGTCCACACACCTCCCACGCAGTATTCACACACAACATACCCCACGTCTCCCAGGCAACACACACATCCGCAGTCCCACGCCAGACACGTGTGTGTACAGACAGCTCACACACAACATTCATACAGAAACCACCCCATGCCTCCCAACCACACATACTCAATACACAGGGATCTTCAGTCATACCACTGCATGAATCCCTGACACACAGAATGCACAGCTAACACACACACATCATACACCGGGCCTCCCTGACAACGCACAAAACCAACACGCAGACATCTGCAGTCATACGCCAGAATGCCCCCATCGCACATGACATTCGAAGACACACAACATAGATGCATCTTTTTTAAAATTCATTTTTAAATTTTGAGTTCCAGATTTTCTCTGTCCCTCCAGCCCCTCCCCACTCATCGAGAAGGCAAGCAGTATGATGCCCATTATCCATTCGAAGTCATACCGAATGTTTCCTTATTAGCCACAGCAGACATACATCTGAAATCATATGCCATCCACAAGCATGTGTGTGCACATAGATGTACAACCAGCAGCATTTAGACACAGCAAACATGCACTGCCTCCCCTCCCCACAACACACATCTGCAGTCATACACTAGCTGCATGCACGCCTTCGCATACATACAGCCAACACAGAACATTCAGACACACAGAAAACACACCTGCACATACATGTATTCCCTCCTTTCTTCCCTCCCTCTTCCCCCCCTCCCTCCTTTTTCTTGTTCCTACATCGGTGTTTCTTCCCCTTTCCTGGCTTTCTTTTTTCTCCAGGCTGGACTTCCTGACTCTCTCCCTCCCCATCCCCATTTCTCTAGCTTTGCTCTCAACCCCATCCCACCCCACCCTACCTTTGTTCTCAATTATCCCCCCCTTTTAAGCCTTGGTGAAAAGCAGGGTACTGAATTCCCTTCCTTCCCTGGAGAAAAAGCATCACATTTGAAATCCTGTTAGATGGCAGAACCTCACCCCAACCCAAAGAAAAGCAAAAAATCAAACAAAAAACCCCCACAAACCTCACCTCCAAATGAAAAAAACCTTCCATGCTAAAGGAAAAAAAAAACAAAAAAACAAATCGCTGCTTTTCTTTCTCTCTCTCCTTCCCATATTGGCTGTATGCTTGTCTCCATATGCTTTGTGGATGTAAAAAAAGGAGCGCAATTTACCAGATAATAATACCAGTAAGGTATTGTAGATTCTCTCTCCATCCCCATCCCCATTCTTCTTCCCCACTCCCCTCCCCCATTCTCTTCAGTATTGTCTATTGTTGCACAGTTGATAATAATACTAGCCGTCATTTGTATTACATTTATTATGTCTTCTGATTGACAAATCAAAATTTTGTTTGTGAAATAGGTGCGATTTACCCACAGAGGCTGAAAAAGGATAAATGCCTGGCCCATACTTTGTATCTTCGGAGGCAGAATTTGAAACTAACCAGGTTTTCTATACATTGTCCTCCAGATCCCTAATTGCCTTAAGGTTGGGAGGAATTAGAAGGGAACATTGCCTCCTCCTCCAGGCATCCTGTCTGCCCCCATGAGAACCAATTGTTCCTTGTCCACCTTGTACATCCACCCACCATCAGGATGGAGTGATGGTGACGCAGTAGAAAGGAGCTGGGAGATGAGGAGCTTTGAGAGTCCGATACCCCAGAGCTGACAAAAGCAGCAGGATTTCTGGGTGTTGCAAATTGTAATGTGATGGTGATTGTATAGATTCTTGGGAGAATTTGGAGATGCTCCAGGTGCTTCTTGAATCCTGTATTTTAGAAGAGATGAAGTTCAATGGATGAATGGGGGGAGGAGAGATCACTTACATCCTGGGCTTCTGGTGCCTGACAGGAGTTCCATCATCATCATCATCATCATCATCATCATCATCATCATCATCATCAGAGCTAGCATTTATATAGTGCTTACCACTGTGCTAAGCACATTATGATTAGTATCTCATTTGATCCTCATAACAACCCTGGCAAGTAGTTGCAATTATTGTCCCCATTGTACAGTTGAGGAAACTGAGGCAAACAAACATTAAATGACTTGCCTGGGGTGACACAACTAATAATAATAGCTAACATTTATATAGTGCCAGGCACTCTGCTAAACATTCTACAATTAGTATCTTATTTGATCCTCACAACAACCCTGGGAAGTAGGTGTTATTATTATTCCCATTTTACAGTTGAGGAAACTGAGGCAAACAGGTTAAGTTACTTGCCCAAGTCACACAGCTTATATATAACATATAGTGCCAGGCACTGTGCTGAAACACTATACAATTACTATCCCATTTGATCCTCACAGCAACCCTAGGATGTAGGTATATTTCTTTTTCTTTTTCTTTTTTTTTTTTTTGTTAAGGCAATTGGAATTAAGTGACTTGCCTAGAGTCACACAGCTTGTAAGTGTTACATGTCTAAGGCTGGATTTGAAATTAGGTCTTCCGGACTCCAGTGGCAATGCTGTATCCACAGCGCCACCTAGCTGCCCCTGTCGGTGCTATTATTATCATCCTCATTTTACAGATGGGGAAACTGAGGCAAACGGGGGGGGGGTTGTTTGTTTGTTTGTTTGTTTTTAAGTGACTTGCTTAAAGTCGCACAGCTAGTAAGAGTCTGAGGCTGGATTTAAACTCAGGTCTTCCTGATTCCAGGCTCAATTCTCTGTCACTGTACCACCTCCAGGGCCTTGGTTTTATCCAGTATGATGGGGAATAGGAATTTCAGTGGTATGTATAGGCAACCCCTGGGTGAAGAAACTCCTATCAATTCAGGTTGGTACCTTCTCTTCCACCTAATTAATACTATTAATTAAATCAAAAAATAATAACAAATAATAATAAAATAAATAAAAATTATAAGAGCAGTAAGAATTTAAGTGACTTGCTGAGGTTCACACAGTCTTATACACATAGTATGAGAGATGGAATTTAAACCCAGATTGTCCACACTGCCTTTCATTATTATGAAGAATAGCTAAGTACTGTATGGGGTGACTTTGCAATCTATATGGTATTCATTCAGTCACAGAATTCCATATGAATGCTCAGTGATAATATTGAATAGTGGTGGAGAGCCAACTAAGTCCTAGTCTTGAAATGCAAGACAACAAAAGTAAATTTTGGGCGTTGTCACCTTTCATCCTTCTTGAGCCATAGCCACCCCAAACTATGGTTCCCTACCCCTGGGACATTCACTAAAGTTTATCAAAATCTTTGCTAACATTAACTGCTTTGCTTTTTTTTGCATAAAGTTTTAAAAAATACTTTTGTTAAATATTTCCCAATTACATTAAAAATGTTTAACATTCAGTTTTAAAAATTTTGAGTCCCAAATTATTTCCCTCTGGCCCCTCCCCCACTCCTTGAAAAGGCAAGCTATATTATCTATATTATCTCTTTATATTAAGACATCTTATTGTGTATGTGAAGTCATTTGACATAAACTTTTACCATTTTCTCCAAAGTCACATGTTTTTAATTCCTTGCTTAGAAGACCCATCCAATTCATCAGACAACAGAGTACGAAGTGCTGGGAACTGTCAGTTTGGATCTTTGATATCATAAGTCAATCAATCAGGAATTATTTATTAAGTACTTACTAGATTCTAAGTACTGTGTTAAACACCGGAGATTGGAAAAAAAATGATGCCTGCCCTCAAGGGGCTTACATTTTAATGAGAGACATAAAACATATACATTAATAGTTCCATACTAGATGGGTAACTCTAACCCTAACCCTAAACCCTAGTCCTAACCCTTACTCTTAAGTGACTTGCTTGCTTTTGATGGGCAGGAAGTTTGGAACCCAGATCTCTCTGTTTACTAGGTCATGCTTCTGTCTACCAAACCAGGCTACCTCTCACCTTGCACAAAATAGGTGTTTAATAATTGTTTGTTGAATTGAATTGAATGAATTAATTTTGAGACCCAGAGGGATCATTTGGTATCACTAATTCCATCGGGGCTCACTTATGGTCTTCCAGTATAATTCTTTAATTACAGATTCTGGTAAAGACCATTCAAGACCACCCTTTTTATTTGTTTATTATCATTTATTTATCATCATTTTATAATTTTATTTGAATGGCAGAAGTCATTGGCACTAGACAGGAAAAAAAGGACATACTGATAAGATGATATCTTTACTTTACCTGCCCATCCCTCAGTTCAGGCACTGATGAATGGGGAAATAACCCACTGGGTAGACAGGGCCTGGATAATACACAAATTATGTAATTGATTGTAGAAAGAGAGGCAACCTAAAGTCAAGAATAAATGAATGAATCAATGAGTGAAAATCATTTAGTAAGAGCTTATAACATGTTATCTCCTTTTTATGTGTTGTGTTTCTCCATTAGAATGTCAGCTCCTTGAGGGCAGGGACTATCTTTGTACTTCTGTTTGTAATTCCCTGTGCCTGGCATATAGTGAGGCTTAGTAAAATACTTGCTGACTTGACAGTTTGTCAAGCACTGGAGAGATGGTACCTAAGCTAGATACTCCAGGCTCTCAAAGATCTTGCATTATCATTGGGGGAAGCCACCCAGGGTTTGCCAGGGAAGGGTGGCTTTTTTCTTTTGGTTTGTTTGTTTTTTTGGCGAGGCTACTGGGGTTAAGTGACTTGCCCAGAGTCACACAGCTAGTGAGTTATGTGTCTGAGGCTGGATTTGAACTCAAGTTCTCCTGACTCCAGGGCCTGTGTTCTATCCATCCCCCAGGAAAGGTGTTTTGGTCTGAGAAGTCAATTGGATAGCCAGAAGTTGACTGCGGGGGTGTATGGCTGGATGGAATATGATTAGTGATCTGGGCCAGCCTGATATATAGCAGGCCAGGGCAGGAATTCCAGAGATGAATGAACCTAAGTTTCCTGGGCATAATCAGTGGAAGCAATAATGATGATAATAGCTAACATTTATATTGCTCCTTAAGGTCTGCAAAAATGTTTTTCATGTGTTATCTCATTTGACTCTGTATTTAAATCTTGCCTCCAGAACTCAACTGCCTGTCTTACAAGGAGCTAGTCTTTCAGCCTGCAAAATGGGTATTATCACATTCCTGTAGTAACCAGTTCTTAGGGTGTTGTGGGAATCAAATAAAATGAAGAAATATAGATTACTTTTCAGCAGTCTACCTTATGAAATTATATAAATGTCAGTGATTGTTGCCTTATTACCAAGAAAATAGACTCAGAGAGAAAGGTGGAGGTAGGAAATTTTCTCTTTGAGCGTGTGATGGACAGCCAGGTGCCACAGTAGACAGAGCACTGGTCCTGGAGTCAGGAAGACCTGAGTTCAGATTTGGATTCAGACACTTCATAGCTCAGGTAACTAGGTGGCCCAGTGAATAGAGCACTGGTGCTGGAGTCAGGGAGACTCATTTTCCTGAGTTCAAATCTGACCTGAGACACTTAACTAGCTGTGTGACCCTGAGCAAATCACTTAACCCTGGTTGTCTCAGTTTCCTTATCTGTAAAATAACCTGGAGAAGGAAATAGCAAACCAGTCTAGTATCTTTGTCAAGAAAACTCCAAATGGGGTCATGAAGAGTTGGACATGACTGAAATGACTGAATAACAACTTAACTAGCTATGTGGCTCTAGATAAGACACCAGCTGCCTCAGTTTCTTCATTTGTATAATGGGGATGATAATAGCACCGATCTGTCTCAAGGTAGTTTTAAGGATCAAATGAGATAAGTGCCTGGCATATAACAAAGTCTTGGGTACCATCTCTCCAGTGCTTGACAAACTGTCAAGTCAACAAGTATTTTACTAAGCCTCACACATTAATTCATTGGTGAAATGACTAGACCTAAAGAGTAGTTACTAATGGATTGATTATGCCAACTTGGGGGAAGATCTCTAGTGGATCTGTCTTTTGGTCCTATGTTGTTGAATATTTTTATCAGTGACTTGTATGAAGGCATGGAAGGCATCCTTACCAAATTTGCAGATGACACAGAGCTGGGAGAATGACTGATACACTGGACCACAGAGTCAATACCCAAAAAGATTTTTGTGGGTTGAATGATAGGCTGAATTTAATAAAATAATATTTGATTGGGAAAAATATAAAATATAAAGCCTTAGCTTTGGGTTCCAAAAATCAGAGTAACAAATATAGAACAGTGGAGTTTGTGGTTAGGTGACAGTTTTTATGAAAATATAATAGGAGATTAATGGACTGCAAATTTAGTCTAATTAGCTGGTCATGGTAAGCTAATGAGGGCTTAAGCTGCATTAAGAGGTACATCAATAAAACATTTTTAAAGCTCTGAAATCTTACCATATTACACCACACACACACACACACACACACACACACACACACACACACACCCACCCCCTACTATGTCACAGAGGAAATCCTTACCAGTAGTCAGACCTTGCTTGGAACATCCTTTACCCCTGCTCTGTAATTAATACAGCTAGGTGGCAAAGTGGATTGAATTGTGGACCTGGATTCAGGAAGATCTAAGAAAAAGTCCTATCTTGGATACTTACTGCCTTAACCTATGCCTCAGTTTCCTCATCTGTAAAATGACTGTAATAATAACCCCTACTTCTCAGGGTCGTTGTTGTAAGAATAAGATTTGTAAAGCACTTTGCAAAAATCAGTTAAATGGTAACTATTATTATTCCTTAAAGGAGAATTTGGAGAGATTTTCCACAGAAGTGCCACAGTAAGGAGAGGAGTACCACAGAAAGATAGAAATGAGGTTGGTGACCAAAGACAAAAGGAATTGATTCTATTGGACAAAAATGCAGCCAATGACCATCTGTTCTCAGTCTATACCAAAGACCTAAGAGGAAATTAACTTAAACTACAGAATCTGGGATTTAGAAGAGATACAAAGAAGAATTTCCTAATGGCAGTTTTTAGTAACTGAAGGAGTCCTTGGAGGCTTCTCTTGAAGACTTACTCTCAGAACTGTGATGGAATAGATTTTTACCTCTCTTGGATAGATTTGGCATTGTTTTCTGTCTTGGAAGCAATATGTTTAACATGTTTTTGCAAATATATATATATATATATTTCCCCCCTCCAATTACATGTAAGAACAGTTTTAACATTTGTTTTTCATTTTTTACCTCCTTCCCTCCTCCCTGCCTCTTCCTGAGAGGGTAAGCAATTTGATGTGTTATATATGTGCAATCATATAAAACATACTTACATCTTAGAATATCTTTGTTAATGAAATAGGTGTAAGATGAGACTTTGTTGTATGTTGAAACAAGCACTGGACTTGGGGGCAAAGAAAATAGGTTTGAGTCCCGTATTTTTCACTTTCTTAGCCATTCGACCTTTAACTTTTCGTTGCCTCAGTTCCCCTTTCTGTAAGATGAGGATAATCACATACTCTCTTCCTCATAGGATTGTTGTGAGAAATAAGTGTAAGAATGTCTTGCTATAAAGCAGTATAAAATATAAGCTATTATTATTATTATCCCTCTTATAAAATTATTGGTTTAAATGTCAGATGAACCACTTTCTTTGGACTCATTAGCTCTACTTTACTTGGCCTTTATGCCGAGTTCACCAAAAGAAAATTGTTTGTATACAGAGCAAGCCCCTACCTAGAGAAACTGGAGTTTGAATCCCCCCTCTGCTGTTAACTACAAGTTTGTGACTCCAATAAGTCACTTCCCTGAACCTCAGTTTCCCTCCATGTAAATGAGAGAGATTGTTTGCTGATAGCAACAGTAAGTCATAAGCATATGAAGGCAGGGAGCCATATTGATTTATCAAGCAGTGCATGCCGATTGCCTAACAAATCAGGGCAGACCTCTTCAGCTTAGGCCTAGACCCTTAATACAGGGGGAGATAGACTAATTAAAAATAGTTGATCAAATAAGGCCAATTAATTAAAAGGAACCTACAACATTAGGTGATTTGATAAAGATTAGGGACTTTGCAAGTTGGGAGGGGAAGAGTGAACAGGTGTAGTTCCCTGAATTCAGAAAAGGAGGTGTCCCACTTCCCCCGAGTGTCTGTGAACAATCAAAGGAACATGGAAACAATAACTGATTGATCAGTATGGGGCCAGTTTTCAGATAAGATATATGGGTTGCTTGAGATGTACAACTGTGAGAAAACTCCTTGCATTGATCTTTGGATCTGACTGAGTTTCTGGTCAGCGTAACCTAGATCCTTAGTTAAGGGTCTCTAAGTAACCGTAGGGGTGGACCGGCTTCCCAGCCGCACACGCAATTGAATAAACTTTTCTTACAAGACGGAATCTGGACTAGACTGGGGTGGGGAACCTGCAGCCTGGAGGCCACAGCTAGGTCCTTGGCTGCAACCTTTTGCCTGCGTCCAGATTTTACAGAACAAATCCTTTTGTTAAGGGAATTTCTTCTGTGAAGTTTGGATTCAAAGGGCCACGCTTGAGGACCTAAAGGGCTACAGGTTCCCTACCCCTGGACTAGACTCATAATTGAATAGAAAGGGAACTGAGCTCGCTTCAGAGTTGAGTCACAACATGGAGTCAGCGTGGTTCACTCAGTTCCCACCATTAACTGCTTGCTGTCCTAATGCCCTTCAGTTCCCTCATTATGAATCTGATTTCAACTTTCCTTTCCAGGACTATGTTATATATTACTCAGCTTCATTCCAGCCATATTGGACTACAGTCTGTTAATGGACTTCCACATTCCGTCTTCCACACACATCTTTCATCCCTAGAATGTCCTCCCCATTTCAGCCTCTCAGAATACCCTGTCTTTCTTCATGGCACAGCTTGGGCCCTAACTCCTTCATGAAACTTTCTTTGAAACTCCCTTCCATTTCCCTTCTCTATTAGTCAACACTTGCGCTCTCTCTCTGCACATTATATTTAATTATATATGTATATTGTACCCGTCCATGTAAGAATGCAAGCTCCTTGAAGGCAGAAATGATTTTTTAAAAAAATTCATGGAACATAGGACAGTGCTTAACTTATAGTAGGGTCTTAATAAATGTTAAATTGAAGTATAAAACGTGACAGGAGATCCAAAGGCCTAGGTGATGGAGGAAGAGTCTCAGAATGAATTTTGAAAAACCACTAGTTTGGAGCCAACATTCTAATTTGTATACCTTTTCTGGAAGAATAGCTTTAATTTGCATTATTTTCTTTCTGTCTTAATTGGTACCAGATATCAACAAAAGAAAGCTCCCAGAGTTGAAGATGGATCAGGCATTATTAATTATCCACAATGAATTTCTTCATGGAGATTTGAATGTCTACTGGCTTTCCGACCATTGTTATCAAGTAAGCATGTTCTTAATTTATATTTTATTTTAGGCAAATGCATTCTAATTCCTGATGCCTCTTACACCCATACAACTCTTTTCCTAGTTTTTTAAAAAGAAAGGTGCTATGGTACAATAGAAAGATTTTGAGGGCAAGAAAACTTGGGTTCAAATGTTGCTTTGTAATTCGAAGGGAGGAATCAGTATCACAATGCTAACTACACTACAAAGGTGTAATTAGCAAAACAGTTTGGGAATGGGTTAGAAATAGAGATTGATCAGTGGAACTGATTAAGTACACAGTACGTTGAAACAACAGTAGCCTTATTTTTGATAAACCTGAAGATCCTAACTGTTGGGGAAGAACTCACCACTTGACAGAAACAATTTGGAAAACTGGAAAGTTGTCTGGTGGAAGCTAGCTATAGACCAACATATTCCAAATGGGTACATGATTTAGATATAAAGGGTAACGTCATAAGGAAATTAGAGGGACATGGGAATTACCTGTCAGATTTATGGATAGTGGAAGAAATTTATGACCAACCAAGAGAAAGAGAAGTTCACAGGAAGTAAAACAGTTTTGATTATGTAAAATTTAAAAGGTTTTCCACAAACAAAACCTAGCTGAAAATTAGAAGAGAAGTAGGAAATTGGGGGAAAAAAAATCTTTGTAGCAAGTTTCTGTGATAAGGTCTCATTTCTAAGGTATATAGTGAACTGATTCACATTTATAAGAATAAGAGCCATTCCCTGATTAGATAAATGGTCAAAGGACATGAGTAGACAGTTTTCAGTGTAAGCCATCAATAGCCATATGAAAAAATGCTCTGAATCACAAGTAATTAGAGAAATGCAAATTAAAATAACTCTGAGGTTCTACCTCATGCTCATCAGATTGGCAAAATTGACAAAAAGGAAAAATGACAAATGCTGGAGGGGCTCTGGAAAAATAAGGTACACCAATACACTGTTGGTAGAGCCATGAACTGGTCCAGCCAGCTTTGTGGAAAACAATTTGGAACTGTGGTTCAAAAGTTATTACACAGTGTATACCCTCTGATCCAGCAATACTGTTACTAGGTCTATACCCCCAAAGACATCAAAGTAAGATTTAAGGGACACATATATACAAAAATATTTATGGCAATTCTTTTTGTGGCAAAGAATTAGAGATAGAGGAGGTGCCTGTAAGTTGGGAATGGCTGAACAAGTTATGATATATGAATGTGATGGAATATTATTGTTCTATAAGAAATGTTGAAGAGAAAGGTTACAGAAAAACCTGGGAAGACTTATGAACTGATGCAAAGTGAAGTGAACAGAAACAAGACAACAATTTATACAATAACAACAATTTTGTAAAGATAGTTTTGAAAGACAGTAACTTTTTAAAAATTTAAGTTATATTTTATTTTTAGTTCCAAATTCTTTCCCTCCCTCCCCTACCCATTTAGAAGGCACAAAATATAATACTTATTATATATATGAAGTCATACAAACGTATTTCTGCATCGGCCATGTTCTGAAGCAAACAAAAAAAAGCAAGAAAAGCAAAGAAAGGAAAAAAATTATGCTTCAGTCTTCACTCTGAGACCATCAGCTCTCTTATCTGGAGGTGGACAGTATTTGACATCATGAGTCCTCTAATAGTTGACTGGCCCCATCTCTGTTCCTCACACACAATATGTCATCTTTAAACTCCATGCCTTTGCATGGGGAACTGACTGTCCTCTATGTGTAGGGATGAACTCCCTCCTTACACAGCCTCATGTTCCATCATCTTCAGGAACCCTTTTCTTATCCCCCCAAATGCTAGTGCTCTCCCTCCCAAACTACTTTGTATTTAACTAACTTGTATATATTTAAATTTATACTTATGGGTTTTATGTATTTTTCCACGTACTAATTGCTTCCTTCATTAGGATGTAAGCTCCCTGTGAATAGGAATTGTTTAATTCCTTGTACTTGTATCCTCAATGCTTAGCTCAGTGCCTTGCACGTAGCTGATTCTTAATAAATATTCAATTGATTAGTTGATAAGTACTTTTTTACATGTGTACATGTGTGTTTTGTGAGTATCTTGTATATACTTCTATGTTTAAGCTGCATATAAATTCCTTGAGAGCCAGGATCATTCTATTTTTGTTCTCTGCATCCTCAGCTCCAGACACTTTTAATAAATGCTTGTTGGCTGATTGGTAGATTGCTGTATCCAACTCAGTGATTATAATATTTAGCAACACCAGGCCAAGCATAGGTCTCTGGGAGACTTCCTTTCAGATTGACATTGAAACCTTAATTAATGACCATTCCTTGCCTACAGCCATTCAACCACTTCTAAATCTTCCTAATTAGATTGTGTCTCTGTCTTTTCCACGAGAATTTTATAAGATAATTCATTAAATGCTTTGCTAGAATCTAGGTAAACTAGCATTGCTCTTCATTACCAGTCTAGAAACCTAATCAGAAAAGGAGATAAGGTTAATCTGGTATGACTGAACCTGCTCTTGATAAAGTTTTTTTTGTTTTGTTTTGGTGAGGCAGTTGGGGTTAAGTGACTTGCCCATGGTCACACAGCTAGTAGACATCTGAGACCAGATTTGAACTCAGGTCCTCCTGACTCCAAGACCTGAGCTCTATCTATTGTGCCACATAGCTGCCCCTCTTGATAAAATCTTGATGGCTTTTTTAATGATTGATTACTGCCTCGAGGCCTCAGGTTCCCCACTCCTGATTAGACTTTGCTACTCTACTTCTCACCATAGATTGGTTGGGGAGTTGCTTTGTGTAACCCATTGGTCTCTTCAGAAAACCCCCTCATTAACATTTGAATTGTTTTTCTTTTGTGTCTTCAAAATTTCATTTTTGAGAACTTTGCCTCTCCAGGGCTTACTTCTTCCTCTGTAAAGTTTTAGACTATGGGATCCCACCTGTTTTTTTTCCCGCATCCTTTGAAATCTACCCTAAGATCTAAGGTCTTCTCACTTTCCATTCCTTCTCTGTCACAGAATTTAAGCTACAATGGGACTTCCTCACAAGGTTCTCATCACCCAGCAACCAATTCTTGTTGACAAAAATCAGATCCGGAATAGAATTTCCCTCTTTTTTTTTGGGTTCTTATTCCTTTTGAAAGATAACATTATCTCTAAGGCAAGTCAAGAAATTAACTACTCTGTTTTTGTTCAGCCTGTGTACCGATTATTGAAGTCTTCCATCGCTGTTCTGTCATGTGTCTTGTGAGTTTCATGTCATAGTAACAACAATGACACTGCCATGGTCAGTGTGCTAGATTTTAGGTAGAGCAGAGGTTTTAATTAAGAAGAATAGCTTCCATTCTCCAAAAATATCATGTCTTGCATTTCTTCGTTGTATCTAGGTTGGCAGTAATACTGTTGTTCAGTCATGTCTGACTCTTCATGACCCCATTTGGGGTTTTCTTGGCAAAGACATTGGAATGGTTTGCCATTACCTATTTTGCCATTTTACAAATGAGGAAACAAAGCAAACAGGATTAAGGGACTTACCCATGTCACAGTTAGTAAGTATCTGAGGCTGGATTTGAACCTAGGTTTTCCCCAATCCAGACCTGCTGATCTATCATTGCGCTGCCTACTTGCCCTGGTAGTAATACATTCAGATGGCTTCTGTTTAATCTAATGATGGTCTTTGCCCCAATTCTCCCTGTTGGGCTTCTTGAAGGTTTCTGAATTTCCTCTCAAGATTCTGATCTTCCTGATATACTGTGTTGCACTACCCACCTCTCCTCCCTGACTTTTTACTTAGGTTGTTTCTTTTGAATAAGATAGACTTTCCCAGAGCCATATTCTAGTCATGAATTTTATTCCACCAAGTCTCAGTGTTACTTATTAAGTTAAATTTTCCTCTTTGCATTAGCATCATTGGCTTATTTTGTTTATTACCCATACTTTGTACATTTTTTTAAAAAGATATGAGACTGCGAGCTTTATTACTTTTCTTTTTTTCCCTCGATTCTGTCCTCGGTGAATTTCTGAATGTATCTCTCGGTATATTTTTTTCTGTATTTTGTCTACTCTCTATGGTATCTTGCTTGGTGACGATGAATCAGCAGTTTTCTCCTTCCCTCTCTCTTCCTTTTAATTTTAAAGCCCTTTTCATTAAATTTGCAAAACTTCAAGCAAATAGATTAATTCTAGCACGTTAGGTATTCTCCATCTCTGGCCAGGAGATTGCCGTTCTTATATTTTAAGCCATGGTCTAGAGATTCAAATCTCATTCTTAAATCCCATCTTCTTAATCAACTGTATATTCACTTCCCAATTCTGCCTTCCTTTTCTGAAGCCCTTGCCTTTGGGGACAAGAGTGATGAAAACAGCACCTAAGGTTTTCCACTCTGAATTTTATAACCTTTAGTAATGTGTCCAGATTCCTCTTGGCAATATAATTTGTGCCCAAATTAATCACCAGAAGTAGGTAGCAATTATCACATTTGACAAGACATCCTTTATTATGTCTTGGATATGTGATCTGAGGAGGCAGCAAAAGCAGATTTCTGCTGTTGTTATCAGGTCAACCAATAGTTGCCTTAACACCTGTCAGCAATGAGTCGCTATCTCTTCCTCCTTTTCCCCTTCCCGTCTTCTTCCTGTGACCCTTACTGGCTGATCTTTGATTTCACAGTCTTTATTTATCCACACGTATTCACATTATCAGTCCCTGGGGAACAGACTTCCTCTTCAGAATGTCCATCCTTCTCCCCTTTGGGAGTTTCATCCAAATTCCAAATCATATAATATGCTTCTGGGTATCTTTATAGTAAGGTCTTATTTCTGTATTTCTATTCTCAACTGCCTTTTTTTTTAAAGTAAAAAATGTTTCTATGGAAAAATGAAATACTATATTTCAAAATGTGTAAGTAACTGTGTATGGTTGGGGGTAGTTTAAGAGAATTCAACAGATACTGTTCTCTTCATTGGAAACACTTAGATGAAAACAAGACACAGTGGACGAAATTAAAGTCAGGTCTTTTTTAGTTTGATGTTAAAGTCCTTTAAGAGTGTGTGTGTGAGAGAGAGAGAGACTAATAGTCATATGTATATGTAGTCAAAAGGTATGAAGAAACATTTCTCAGAGGAATTGCATTTCTCAGAGGAAATCACATGAATGAATGCTCCAAATCAGTAATAATAAGAGAAATACAAATCAAAATAATCCTGAAGCTTCACTGTATACCCTGCAAATTGGCAAAAATTGGGAATAGTCAATGTTGGACGGATTGTGAGAAACACACAAATACATTGTTGGTGGATCTGTGAAATGGTATAATCATTTTGAAAAGCAATTTGGAAAAAAAGAAGAAAAAGAAAAGTAATTTGGAATTATGCAAATAAAGTGAATAAAATATTTATATCCTTTGAATCAGAGACCCCATTATTGGGCTTATACCCAGGGAAGCCATCAATAAGAAGAAACTTTCTATACATTCCAAAATATTTGTAAGTAGCATCTTTTGTGACAATTAAGAATTGAAAACAAAGTAGGTGCCCATCAATTGGGGAATGACTAAAATAATTGTGGTACATAAATATAATGGAATATTCCTGTGTTGTAAGAAATGATGTGTGTGATGAGTACAGAGAAGAATGGAAAGATCTCTATGAACTGATGCAGAGTGAGCAGAGGCAAGAAAACAACATACACATTAATTACAACAGTGTAATTGAAGGAACAATGTGGCAAAAATTTAAAAGTGACTGCAGCAAAATTTTAAAGATCCAGCCAGACTTGAATGAAGAGATAGGAGATGACACCCCCCAACCTGCCCCTTTGTGAGGGTGGAGTCTCTGCAGGTGTTACACACATTATTGCACATGTTGTCAGACTTTTCCAGTGTATTGATCAGTTGAGCTGGTTTTTTTTTCCTCTCTAAAAAATACTATTTGTCACATGGGATGACTCTCTGGGAGGGGGAGAAGGAGGTATACATGAGACAACTCTGATGCAAGAAGACATCAGTAAAAACTTTTTCAGAAGGCAGCAGACTTCAAAAATCCCCAACTCCCTTCCTTCTTGTGCTTCTATTTTTATAGTGCTTGTATCAGTTTCTGGTGTCCGTTCCAGTGAGTCCAAAACCTGGACACCCTAGCATTGCAGCTGTTGCAGTGAGCTCTCAGCACCCTGTCACCCTGCTTCTAAATGATACCTTGGAAAAGAAAGAGATTTGCCGGTCTGTACCTCCTTTGATGTTGACCTATCTAAATAAAATCTACATTTTCTCTTCACCCTCCTCATACCTTTTTCCTTCCCTTTCAAACGCATCTCCATACTGTTCTTGGTCTCCAGCAGTCATACCCCTCTGCAGTGAACATATTTGTCAAATTCCAACTCGGTTTCTAACCTTCCTTTCTTTCTTTTTAATTGTTGTTATTTTTCCCAATTCTTTGTAGGATACATTATGTTTTTGGAGAATTTGGAAACTATTCTCTCTGGGTAAAACCTCACTATGGTAGTATCAACCAGATGTCCTGTGACATGGTCGTCAATGAAAATCCGGTCAACAGCAATCTTCGTATGTACCCATTTGTTGATTATTTAACTTAGTCTGAAAATGTTTTCAGTTTTGGGGTGCTGTTTGGAAAGAGTAGTAGCACACAGTATTTCTTGGGTAATTAAAAACCCAAACTATAGAGCTCATCTCAGAGCATTAGGGACAACGTAACATGGTGGATAGAGTATTGAACTCGGAGCAAGAAAGGCCTGGGATCGACTCTTCCCTCAAATATTTATTAGCTCTGTTACCCTGGGCAAATGATTTTTAATTATTTTAAATTAATTAATTTAATTAATACCTTTGAGCCTCAGTTTCCTCATTGGCAAACAAGGGATGATAATATCACTTATCCCAGGGTTGTTGTGAGCATCAAAGGAGATGATATAGGAAAAGTGCTTTGAAAATCTTAAAGTGCTTCATAATTTGTCAGCTATTGTTGTTAATAAGGTTTTTTGGTTATATCAGATTTTTAGTGAAAAGTGAGTGGAATTTTCGTATTAGTTGCCAAGCTTAGGCACAAATAGGCCCAAAAAGTCAAGCACAGAAATTTCAAAATAGGAGCACTGGACCAAAGGAAAACCTTACCTTGCTTTAGGATTAGGATAAAGAGGCTGCTCAGAATCTTTCCTCCTCTGACAATTCTGGAGGTAGAATTTGTCATCCAGACGCATTTATTAGTTTAGCTGCATGTCAAGTGAGTAAACTGTGGAGCTATGAGGCATTAATAAGTAGATTTCACACCCTTCCTTTTTCTGCATTGCTTGTAGGAAATTTAGCATAGAAATGTGGGGTTCTCCCCCCAGTAACATTTTATCTTGCAGTTTTTCTAGCAATGCTTTATGCCTCTTGTAAACTAAAAGTAATTTTATGGATTACAATGATATCACTCTTTATAATGTTGACCTTATTTGTGATGGTATTCTTCTTTTTCTTCATACAGCTATCTACATTGCATTCCTTATTTATATAGCAATCCTCATTTCCTCGTCTGTAGGAAATTTCTTTGTGAAGTAAGTAGAAATTGTTGGGGGTGGGATAAAGCAGAGAACTGGAGAAAGTGGATCATGGCATATTTTGTACATTTCTTTTTTTTCTTTTTTTATTAATTTATTTTGATTTATCAATAATCACTTCCATATGCTTTTGAGTTTAAAATTTTTCTCCCCTTTCCTCCCCACCACCCTCCCCAAGACAGCGCACGATCTGATATAGGCTATACATATACATTCCTACTAAACGTATTTTCACATTAGTGATGTTTTAAGTAAGAATTAGAACCAATAGGAGGAACCACCAGAAAGAGGAAACAAAACTCAACAGAAGAGAAATATTTTGTTTATTTATAAAGGCTTATTTTCACCCAGTTATTTCCTAACAGAAGGCATTATACTTTGTACAGAGCTGTAAGTGATCTCTGGGAATTTTAGGAGGTGGCTCCCAGGTTTGAAAAAAACAAAAAACCTAACCACTTCATCATCTTTCTTCTCTGGTGCTAAGCTTCCTCACCCACATCTTCCCTGCTGCCAATGTTTCACACCTGAGTAGTATGGGAAAAGAGACTGGACTTTTCATATCTCATTGCTTTATTCTTGGTTCTTTTTCCTAGTTAGTGTTAGGGTAGAAAGTTTACTGTTCAGTACTTTGTGGATAGTGATTTTGACTTTGTGTTAGGATGATTTGGGGTTCTAGGAGGGATCAAAAAGATCTTGAGAAGGGGTGAGAATAAGAGGAGTGGTCTTGAGAAAAAATGAGAAGGGAAGAATAGGGAAAGAGAAAAAGGGCAATTTCAAAACTTGAGATATTTAGCTTGGAATTTTAATAAATACTGTGTCTTCCAAGTTGAAAAGAAGCTTATTTTGCCTAAATTCCAAATAGAATTTTTGTCTCACAAGGTCAGTACTGACCTTCTCTTGTCAGAACAAGGGACCAGATTTGGTGTAACAAAAATCTCGTGACTCTCAGGTGCACTGAAGCCTTTAAATCCATAAAGATGTAAAATAGTCTAGGAATGTCATAAAGAAGAACAAATTCTAATTCCTGTTCTACATAATATAGAAGAATAACACTCTTTAAATGATTTCATGGAGGAAAAGGAGAAAAAAGGGAAAAGCTGAAGAGGAAGTAACCAAAAGGAATGCAGGTATAGCTCACTCTACACAACAGACAGAGCTTCTGGAAACTTGGTGGTGAATTACATTCTTACGTATCAAACACACTTGGGATTTGGGATCTTAAAAAGTTGCAGGCATTTTTATAATGCAAAAATTGTATCCTAATATATGTTTCCTTTTGGTATATGTAAATTGCTTTGTGATCATAAGGTATAAGACAGATGCAATATCATTATTACTAAGTTCATATTTTTTTTCATATTGCATTTGGTGTGTATGCAATTAAGTATGAACCAAGATAATATGTAAACGAGTCAAAGGAGAAATCCAGAAAGAATTATAATAAAAATCTTAGGATAATCGCATTATATTCTTCCCTTCAAGATAAGATTTGCCTTTCCAATCTTCCTTTAAATGAATATACATCAGAGAAGGTTAACTCTCTTACCTGTTATAACCTTTAGTGTGAATGATGCTTTTTAAAGAGATAGCTGACCAAGAGAAGGTCACTACAAGAATAAGACAATGTTGTGTGATGTAGAGAGTACTGGAATTGGAGTCCGAGGGCCTTGGTTCAAATCTTGATGTGGTCAGTCACTTAATAGCCACGTGACCTTTGGCAAATCACTTACATCCCTGGACTTGATTTTCCTCATGTGAAAATGAGAGGCTTGGACCAGATGACCTTGGAGGTACCTACATTCTGAGTCCTTGACCCTATGAGCTTACCTCCTTGTGGGAATGGTGAACGATATGAGTATGAATCTTTGAAAAATAATTTGATTTATGAGTAGATGATAGGATAAGCACTTCCTGTTCCAACTTTTTTTAGTGGAAAATGATGGCCTATTTATCATATAGTCCTCTTGTGATTTGACTCTCAAACAGAATCATGAAAGGGACGTGAAGGCAATCAGCAGAAGTAGGTAGTAGATACCAGTCTTGAGAGATTCTCCGTTAGGTCTTAGATGTATGGCGTGGGAAGACATCAGATCTCTCTACTGTTGTTATCAAGTAGACCTGTAGTAACCTTGATTCCCCTCAGCAAAGAATCACCAATTCCTCTTTCTTTCTTCTTCCTGTGACCATTTGCTTTTGGGGAATGGGTGTTTCCCTATGTGTAAAGGAGAATCAGAAAATCATCCTAACTTCCCTTTTTTAAATTAAGTTTTTCCTTTTTATTAGGAGCTTGACAAATATTGAAACATGAACGTTTCCGTATACAAAGAGAAAAAGAAGGTGGTATTTGAGACTGAACTTCAATTACAGTTTTTAAGTGTGTAGTAAATTTGATGAAAGTAACAAAGCTGCCTTGCTTTTCTGTGTACCTTTCTGAACTCCATTCTGCTCCCTCTTGTGGTTTTTGAATGTTTCAATGACTTCTATTTCAGTTCCTTTTTTTTTTTGTATTATTATCACAAACCACCAATACTCCCTCCTTACACCTTCCAACTCCTCAATCCCCCAATAAAAGCTTTCCTTTGTAATTAATGTGGTTAAGCAAAACAAATTGACACATTGGCCGTACCTCATTCTGTACCTCTAATTCATCTCTTAATATGAATCTCAGGTTTCTCTAAATCGTATCATTTTCATCTATTTCTTACAGTAGAATAATATTCCATTATACTCATTTACCATAATTTTCTCAGCCATTCTTCAAGTGTTGGGAATCCACTTAGTTTCTAGTTCTTTGTGCATTAATATTATCTATGTGAATCATTTCTTTTTGTCTTTGACCCCTCAGGGCATATGTGCATAAAAGGGCATGCATATTTTAGTAACTTTGGGGGGGGGCATAGTTCCAAATTTCTTTTTAGAATCATTGAACCAATTTACAGTTCCACCAACAGTGCATTATTGTGCCTTTACTCCTATTGCACCTCCAACAGTTACCATTTTCATTTTTTGTTGTGTTGTCCATCTGATGGTTGTAAGATGGAGTCATTTTACTGACTTCTTTTAATTATTCATTAAGGTCTATTTAACTCTTTTTCATAAGATGATGAGTTAAGTAGAGGTGGGTAGATGATCGATGAAAGAAAACATATTTGGAAATCTTATGTTGACTGAACATCAAAGATGTCAGCAAAATTTGTATAAAACATGAATGCTTATGGGAAGCATGAATTTCATTTTTTCTTTAACATGATAAAGTCATGTACTTTTGTGAAAGATTTCTTCTCACCTCATTTTGAAGAAGAATTATCAATAATTTCAAACTCTGCCTTGTTATGTCTTAATATGAATTAATTTGATAAGGGGGTATCATTTTAAGAAAAATAGAGTTTGCCAACAGGGAACGTTCATTTGTTTACAGACTTGATCCTGTTCGGAATTGGCTGTACAAAAAAATGAATCCCAGAGAAACTGATCGTCTCATTAATTCTGTGAGTAACTGGAATGTATCAACTTAAGAGTCTTTACCTCTCTTCTACAAGATTTAGAATTTTTCACCCTCAAATGTAATCATTATTGCTTCTGCTTTAGTGGTTCTTATCCATATTTGTGGCGTGGTTGCCTAACCTCCACCTAAGTTCCACTTTCATGCCTCATCATTGAGTGGAAGTGAGCCTGTGTTCTCAAAGGCTGTGTATTCAGAGCCTACCCAGTGGGGACAGTTTTAAGTCCAGGACCTGTGACAGACAGTGTATTTGTCAGCGGAGACCCAGACTTCATACACTTGGGAGCTTTTTTTGGCTGTAGCAACTTGAAGATGATGAGAGGTTGTGGGGATGTTCGTATCGATCAGAAAACAGGTCTGTAAAGGATGCTTTAAATATATCTACCTGTTGCCAGCAACTAAGAATCACACCTGACGGGAGAGCGTGAACTGCAGAAACATGGGCCAGGCAGGTCAGCCAAGACTGAACCGTTTATTCATCTGAGGGTCACAGCATATATAGGAAAAAGTTTAGAGCTACAAAAGATCCCTTGTGTGGGAAAACTATGCATATTCTGTAACTGTTACTGATAACTTTCAAGGTTCAGAGCTTGGTTAAAAAATGCTTTCAGGACATACATCAAAGGAGCATACAATAAAAGTGTCAAGAAAAAAGGATTACATCATTTTAAACAAATGGTTACAAGATAGAGATTAACAGTCAATTAACAGGCCTCAGCAATCATTCTCAGGGCTGTCTCAGGTTCTTATCTCAAAGTATGTGACTAGTCCTCCCTAGTTTGCCACATGTTATCCCTCATGCCAGACTTTTATTGTGTCACGGTCAGGCAGTTCCAGGAGCCCCTTAATGAATAGGAGAGTGGTGAGCCAACATCCTGATTAAGTGAGCCCTTGAAGGTAAGAACAGGCAGAAGTTAAATTCCAGCCTGAATTCTTTAACCCTTTTCTGGACTGATCAGAGCTGGCCCTCTACATCTGCCTACACTTCTTGTACTGACATAGTGCTCCTTTCAGTTCCCTTTGGAATGTGTTGGCTGACATTGGTTGAAATGAGTTTATTTCAGACCGGTTCTACGTGTCTTTAGACAAGCTTAGGAAAAACACCAAAAAATCAAGTGAAGTTAGAAACTGAGCCCAGACATCAAGCAACAAACAAAATTTCTATTTTCTTTTCTTTTTCTTTTCTTTCTGAAGGAACTGGGATCTCCAACCAGGGCAGAGTCTTATAGTAGTGACCTGCAGGTTGAAGCGTGGAGGCTGACCACTCCAGTGCATCGCCTTCGCTCTCTAGACACATTCAGAGGGTAAGTGGACATTCCCTTAGAACTTTGTTCCTCATTAGCCTGGTAAACAGAATCTTGTAAGCTTTAGGAACTCTTGGGTATGATGGGAGGTATTGAGGTCTGATGTGATTAGTAGCCTTAACTTGGGGTTTTGCTTCTGCTATCACCTTGTAGGTTACCTGCTTCCTAAATTTAGCTCATTTTTCCTCTCTCTGTCTTTTTGTGGGTTCTGCCGCTCTAGAATTTGTTTAGAGCCATTTTTTACAGGTATTTGGAGGGCATTGGGGGAGAGCTCGAACAAGTCACTGCTTTTTTTTTTTTTTTTTTTAAGAAATGAGATTCAGTCACTCTGTTCTGAATTATTATTATTATTATTATTTTTTTTTTTTGGCGGCAAGGCAATTGGGGTTAAGTGACTTGCCCAGGGTCACACAGCTAGTAAGTGTCAAGTGTTTGGTCTGAGACCGGCCTTGAACTCAGATCCTTCTGACTCCAAGGCCAGTGCTCTATCCACTGTGCCACCTAGCTGCCCCAAGTCCCTGTTTTTACTCCACCATCTTGGTTCCTAACCTATCTTATTCTTCCTCTCTCCTGCCCTCTTCTTCTCCTCACCCCGACCTTGATTTTCTGTGTAGAGATAGTACCAGTGAAGAAACTCTGGCTAACAATGCAGATCTGTAACTGTTCTCAGTTTTAATAGCTAAAACCAAGTTAAAACTCAGCAACTCTAAAAAATTGCTGAGAGGTTGAACTACTTGCCAATGCTCACACAGGCAGAGTTGGACTTAATCTTTCTGGCTCCATTTACTTTATTTTTAAAATTAAAATATTTTTCTATCTTTTTGGGGGGAGGTAATTGGGGTTAAGTGACTTGCCCAGAGTCACGCAGCTAGTAAGTATCTGAGGCTGGATTTGAACTCAAGTCCTCCTGACTCCAGGGCTGATGCTCTATCCATTGCACCACTTAGCTGCCCTGAAGTTCATTGAGTTTAAAAAATAAAAATATCTATTAAATTCATCATTAAATTTCATGAGGCAGCTAGGTGGTACAGTGATAGAGTACTGGAACTGGAATCAGGAAGAACTGAGTTCCAGTCCTGCCTCAGATACTTCCTAGATGTGTGACCCTGAGCAAGTCACTTAACTTTGGCCTTAGTTTCCTCATTTATGAAATGGAGATAATAATAGCTCCTACCTACCAGAGTTATTGAGAGGATAAGAACTTCGCAAATCTTAAAGCACTCTATAAATGCTAGCTGTTATTATCTTATTCAGCGTGGCCCGATTTCCCTGCTGTCAAAGTCACTTTGAATTTTGACTTGACTGATTCTGTCACCTGTTGTGTTTGTTATCCTTCTCAGTTTTATCTGCTGCCAAATTTAGTAAGCACGTCTCTTAAACTTTTATCCAAGTCATAGATCAAAATATTAATAGCACCGATGGCTGGGGCATTCTGCTGGAGACTTCTTTCCAAACTGACACCCAGCTATTAGTGACTCTTGAATCTCCCTAACCATACCGTCCTCTAGCCCACTTTTCTCCATCTTTTCCAAGAGCATAGTATGAGAGACTTGATCCCCAGGCCTTGGGCCTTGGTACCCCTCCATCCTTGGCATTCTTAGTCATTTTAGCCTATCAGATCTTATCTATCCTTGAAGACTTAGTTTGGATGCCACCTCCTCTGTGAAGTGTTTCCCGATTCCTCTCTTTATAATACTTAGTCTCTCTCTTGTATACTTGCCACAGTCCTATGAATATTACAGTTGTTTGTGTTCTTGTGTTATCCCTGCTTCTCCCAAGATTCTAGTTGAGGCAGCTAGGTGGCACCATGGTGCATAGAGCTCTGGGCCTGGAGTCAGGAAGACTCATCTTCTTGAGTTCAAATCTGGCCTCAGACACTTACTAGCTGTGTGACCCTGGGCAAGTCATTTAAACCTGTTTACCTCAGTTTCCTCATCTGTAAAATAAGGTGGAGAAGGATGGCAAACTGCTTCAGTATCTGCCAAGAAAACCCCAAATAAGGTCACGAAGATTTGGACACGACTGAAACAAGTGAATAACAACAACAAAATTCTGTATCCCTAATGCCTAGTCCAGTACTTAAATAAAATGTCGTTGTTTTTAAATTAAAATTCAGCATCTTTCAAGACAACTCAGAGGCTTCATTCATTGTTTGTTATTATATCCATCTCCTTTTCCCTTCTGCTCCATCATCCTTCAATCTGTAGTCTGTTTGGGAAAAGAAAGAGATTTGCCAGAGGGTACATATAACTTTATAGTAAAAGTAATTTCTATGCTAAGAGTTCTTAAGAATGTCTCCAGAACACACCGAAGTCTAATTAACAAGCTTTCATCCTTAGAGGTAACAACTCTTTTCCCAGTGATATAGATTAGTACCACTCCAAGTTCCCTCTAATCCATTACAAGTCTTAAGCAATATGGGTAAAAGAAGACTTTAAAGTGACTCATTCTAATTGGTAGAAATTGTCAGGCAATATAACTTGTTACCCATAAAACTCATCTTGTATTAAGTCAGTTAGTCAGCCAACAAGGGCCTCCATGGTGCCGGGCACCGTGATGCTGGGATGCTGGGAAGTTTTTAACATAAGACTTCTCTTTGCAGGTACAAAATGTTTATGTGTTGTTAACTCTTCCACACTATCTTGATATGTGAACTCTGCCCTCTTTTGTGTTTTCTTGGTTCTTTTAGGATTGCTCTTATCATCATGATTTTCGTTAATTATGGAGGAGGAAAATACTGGTTCTTCAAACATGAGAGCTGGAATGGTAAAGTATTTGCTAAAGTCAGTTGGGCCTATTTCGGTCAGCTTTTGAGAAATATGAAGAACGAAGTCTTTTGTCCTACCTTGAAGCCGTAGAAGCAGAGGTCACGACCTTCCTCCTCCATGTTGTTTATCTTATAGATGGTTGGTCCATTGAAATCAGTTACTTCATGAGACTTTATGCCTCATCTAGCAGACCATGGGCCCATAAACAAAGTCCAACAATAGCAGCTAATAGCTTTTGGAGGTGTTTCTATGTAAAATGCCTCCTGAGGCTCTGCAGTAAAATGACAAGAATTTGGCCCTCTATTGTCTTTGCCATATTCCATGTCTGGCTTTGTCACAAGCCTTTTGCTCTTGAGTATTGTGTCTTATCAACATCTTAATTTCCAAGTTGCCACCTTTATTGGGGTGCTGGGAACTTTTTATGTGACCCTGAATAATTCTTGTGAAACCTGGCTTAGGAGGTCATTGAAAAATGGATTAGGACTAGCCCTCGGGACACTGCTTTAAAATGATATTCTTCCCATTCAGTGCTCTGATTCCTTGTTTCTGGATCAATGCTTTTCACAGTAGACGCTCACAATAAATGCTTTTGACTCATTGACTTCATAGAGCATAAAGAGAACAAATAATATTTTTTCAGTAGAGTTTTCTTCAAAAAATGTCAAATGAAGCTTCTACATTTCTCTCATCTTTGGAGGGTTGGTTTGTTTGCATAGTATCATGTGGGTCAAACGGTCATAGATCCAGAGTGGGAAGGGACTACTTGGTCATCTGGTCTGACACCTTGCCTTTACCAGTGAGTAAACTGATACCCAGGTAGTAAAAGGACTCTCCACCCATCTTGAAAATTGGAAAGGATGCTCATTCCAGAGCCCCTTTTCCTTACTGTTGTTGTATTGTTCTCCAGGTTTGACTGTGGCAGACCTTGTGTTTCCATGGTAAGTTGGCAGTAATTTTTTTCCCCTCATCTACTCTAATGCCCTAATCAACAGTTCCAAGAACATTTCCATCCAGGTTATATCAGAGCTTTATTCTAAAGCCATCCTTAAGGTTTGTTTTGTAGGCTTTTTGCTTCTAGAACTTGTGTGATAGCGGATTCCATGTTAGAGGAGACTACATTAGTTATTACAAAACTCCAGTGTATATTTATTAAGCTTTTTACATGTAATTCTGTAGGAGGGGCTACATAAAGAAATGAATGGTCCCTGTATTTAGGGATCATCTTCCCATTTATTGCTCAGGACATTGTTGACTTCAGGAAAGAAGCCAAAGGAAGCCAAGGAAAGTAATGCCTTTGTCAAGATCCTCTAATAAGTTCAGTTAGCTTTTTGGGTTTTGTTTGTTTGAAGTATCAAGGAAGTTTAGTTAGAGAATAAGAAGATGGGGTTCAGATATCTTTTTAAAATGTCCTTCAAAAATTAGCAAGCAATTATTTTCTCTCTTTTCTATTTCACCTTCCCTTTGGAAAAAGAAAAAAGAAAAACTAAAACCCTTGTAACGAATATCCATAGTCAAGCAAAACAAATCCCCTTCTTAGCTATGTCCAAGAATATAGGTCTCATTCTGCATCTTGAGTCCATAACTTCTCTATTAGGAAGTGGATGATTATTTCCTTGCTAATCCTCTGGAGTCATGATTGGTCATTGCATTGATCTGAGTTTCAGATAACCGCTTTGTCTTGTAGTTAGAGAGAAAATATTATCTCCCCTTTTCCTGGTTCAGGAGCCAAGGGTGGATTTGGCAAAGGTGAGAATACAAAAACTTCAGTTTTTTGTTTCTCTTTCAGAGAGTTTTAAGGGCAAATTAATTTGGATTCCAGTAACTTCATTGTCTGTTTCCAAAACTGCTCACATAGTCAGTCCTTGGGGATGTCTAGCCGTCCTCACAAATGTGCTTTTATAGCAGAACTTGAAGACACCTTCTCCAGGAACAAAAAAAAAAAGCACCTCTCTGTCACCTCTTGTTAACTAATTCTTTATTTTTTTTAGGTTCGTGTTCATCATGGGCTCTTCCATTGCCCTCTCCCTGAGCTCCATGCTGAGGCGAGGATGTTCCAAATGGAAGCTGCTGGGGAAAATTCTGTGGAGGAGTCTTCTGCTCTGCGTTATGGGAGTCCTGATTGTGAATCCTAATTATTGCCTCGGACCATGTGAGTAATTGTTTCATTTCTCTTAAAAAACTGAATGCAAGTTGGAAGATGGAAATTAAATAGTATCATGTAAGGGGAAGATGTTAAATTAATTTCAAATATGTATCAGCATAATGAGGAGTGAATTAATAGGAATGTATTTACTTCCCAATATCTTTTTTATTTTGGGGAAAAGTTCTTTTCTGAATAGTCATGGAGAATCTGAGAGATGGGAATGAAGTTAGGGGGCATCAAGTTAAAACTCTTTATTTTACAACTGAGATACAGAGAGATTAGAGGGCTGTGTGGGGTCATACATCTAGATAGTGACAGCATCAATATTTCTATATATGTAGATAGACACATATATGTATATGTTTCCCTGTATGTATACACATAAGTATGTATGCGTGTATATACACAGCTACATATATACACATACACATGTGTATGTGTGTATATACACAGCTACATATATACATATATACACATGCGTACACGCACATGAATAAAATACAAGAGAAAGAAAAAGAAAGAATGAATTGCTAAGTACTGGAGATAGAAGGACACCAGTGAAACAGTTCCTGACCTCAAGGAGTTTATGTTCTAATGGAAGAGACAATATGTACATAAATAGGTACATGCATACGAGTAGGTGGTGGGTAACCTTATAGAGGAAGGCACTAGACCCAAGTCTTGTCACTTTTTGATGTTTCCATTAAACCCCACAGTTACCTTTGTTTCAGTAGTTTTCATAACACAGGTTTTTTGTAGCTGGCCCATGAATTCAGCTAGGTGGCACAGTGGATAGAGTGCCAGGTCTGGAGTCAAGAAGACCTGAGTTCAAATCTGGCTTCAGATACTTGCTGTGTGACTCTAGGCAAGTCACTTAACCCTGTTTGCCTCAGTTTCCTCACCTGTAAAACGAGCTAGAGAAGGAAATGGCAAAGTACTCTATTATCTTTGCCAAGAAGACCCCAAATGGGGTCACAAAGAGTTGGATGGGGCTAAACAACATGAATTCATCTTCATTTCCTGTGTGGTGATTGAGATGCCCTCGAGGAATAATGTCTTTGATCCCATTTAATGCGTTATTTATCACTGGTGCATGGAGCCTGAAGGAAGGGTGTGAGTCTTAGCATGACGTAATCCCTCAATCTCAGCAAACAGGCACTGGGCTTGTTACTGAAGGGAGTACAAAGAAGTGTAAGATTCACTGTGCAGTCTTATCTATGGAGATATGACACATGAAACATATAGGGGAAGACATTTTGAGTGGGGTAAATGGTATGAACAAAAGGGTGTGAAGTTTAGAGGTCAGCAAATGGACTAGTATGGTTGGTATAGAGGGGTTCTTATACGCAGATAATGGGAAATAAGGTGGGACCACACAGGGGCAAAGATTTGTGAAGGGCCTTGGATCCAGGCAGAGTTTGGCACTCATTCCTTAGAAAGACAGGAGCCATTGCAGATCTCAAGTAGAAAAGTAACGTAACTAAAGAGATTAATCTGGCAGTGATGTATGGGATAGATGGTATGGTGTTGAGACTGGAGGCAGAGAATCCTCGAAGTTGTAATAGTCTAGGTGTGAAATGAATAAAGGCTTTAATTAGGAGTCAAAATGGGTATGAAAATAGAAGGGACTGATTTGAGATGCTTTGTGAAAGAACAGTACATAAGACTAGGTGATTCAATTGAATGTGAGTAGTAGTTAGTGAGAGGGAGGCAGGTGTCAAAGAGGACTGAATATTACAGATTGGTGACTAAGAGAATGGTGGTACATGAGTAGAAATTGGAAAGTCAGGAGGAGAAGCTAGCTGGTTTTTTTTTTTTGTGTGTGGGGTGCTGGTTAGGCACTGGATTTTTAATTCATTTTTATACATTTTAAATTTCATTCAATGGAGGCAGCATGATGCATTGAAAAAAAAATGTAAATTTGGAGTTCAAGTACTTAGGTTCAAATCCAAACTTTGCTATTTATTACTTGTGTGACCTCTGGAGAGTCATTTTAACTCTTTGGGCCTTGGTCTTCTCATTTTTAAAGTAAAGGCTTGGGTGAAATGACCTGGAAGTTTCTTTCTAGCTCTAAACCTATGAGCCTAAATCAGCAAGTGTTTATTGATCATTTACTTAATGTACAAGATTATGCTGCTAAGAGTTGTAGAAGACAGAAATAAGTAAAATGTGCCATTGTTATCTTCCAGCCTTTAAAATCTAGTTGGGGAAATGAGACACTTACATGAGTCGCTGCAGTTCAAGGCAGTGTATAAGTGCCACGTGACTGAGACAATTCAAATGCTGCAGGAGTTGGTTGTTTCAGAGAAAGGGAGATCATTTCTAGTAAGACTTTACAGAGAAGGTGAGATTTGAACCAGAATGAATAAAAGAAAAAATACTAAGCACGTACTATGTGCCAGACAGTGTACTAAGCACTGGGATGGTACAAATACAGTAATTCCTGTTATTGTATGGAAACATCCATCCTTGGGGAGCTTACATTCTAATAGGAGGGGATAACACATTTTGGGGAATATTTGGGGGTAGAGAGTTACAGAGATGGTGATTGGAGCCATGAGAGAGTAAACTGACTCATCCTTTCTAGTAGCAATGACAATACTGATATGATTACGGCTCCACAACTCTCTGTGTGTCTAGGAGTAGAGAGAATGCCAGGGAGAGAGGAGAGGGTGTTTAAGGGAAAGCAGACGAACTTACTTGTGGCAGTGGTTTCATTTAAGGAGATCGCAGATGGAAGAAAAGGCTAGGACAGTTGAAGTAGATCACGAAGGGACTTGAATGCCGATCCAGACTGTCCTTTATTTTTTAATTGGTGAGGCATTTGGAGTTAAATGACTTGCCCATGGTCACACAGCTAGTGTCACATGTCTGAGGCTGCATTTGAACTCAGGTCTTTCTCAGTCCAGAGCTGTTGCTCTATCCACTGCGTCATCTAGCTGCCCCTCCAGACTGTATTTCTTAAGCGGTGAGGACTCATTCAAAGCTCTGCGTTTGAGTTAACAATGGGACATCCCAATGGAAATAGTTGGCAGTCAGAAATTTGGAATTAAAGTTATGGGAGTGGAACTGACAGAAGAGGTCAGGACTGGAGAGAAAGGCTTGGGACTTAGATCTAATAGAGGTGGTGATAGGTGAAACTCTTATCAAAAGATCCATGATTCTGTCAGCATCAATGCCCTTCACTTGGACTGGAGGGCAGAGAAACTTTAAAGTAGATGGCCAGAGAGAGGCTTAGGGCAGCTAGGTGACACAGTGGGTAGAGGCCCATGCCTGGAGTCAAGAAAGACCCTTATTAGCTGTGTGACCCTGGGCAAGTCGCTTCATCCTGTTTGCCTCAGTTTCCTCATCTGTAAACTGGGCTAGAGAAGGAAGTGGCAAACCATTCTAGTACCTTTGCCAAAAAAACCCCGGATGGGGTCAGAGAGATTCAGATACTGCTGAAATGACTCAACACCAACAACAGAGAAACTGAAGAGGTCTTCTGATCCAGATCCACCCTGGTCTGACCTCAGATTCCTTAGTGACCAGAGTCTGAAAGACTCAGGCATGAGCTGTGTGCCCATCTCCGAATGCTTCTAAAGATCTCTTCAGACATAGCCTCGGTAGGCTTTCTTTTGCAGAAGACAGGTTATGGTCCAGCTATGAAATGAGATACGTTGGCTTACACTCTAATTTGCATTTTCCCCAGTGTCCTGGGATAAGCTGCGCATCCCTGGAGTGCTTCAGCGGCTGGGATTGACCTATCTTGTGGTTGCGGTTTTAGAGCTTCTCTTTGCCAGAGCCGTGCCTGAAAATAGCACGATGGTGAGACCCTCTTCTTTGAAAAAATAATACTCTGGGGATTCAGTTAACGTCTTTTTTTTTTTTAATTTTCTAAAATTCTAAACTGTCTTCAAATAAAATGATCATGTACACATATAAAGTAGAACAGAAGAAAAAAGGCTGAACGTGAAAGTGCGAATCTTCAAAAGGACAACTTGCTTTTTCTTTTAAGTAAATATTAAGTTCAATTAATAATTTAAGGAAATATTAAATTCAGTAAATATTAAATTAAATTCTCCCAAATCCCCTCTGCACAAATTGAAAGAAGGAAAACTAAGACTGCCTCTCCCCCTTTTTTATATAAATCAGATATGAACAGTCAAGCTGAACAAACTCTATATGGCCATGTCCAGAAATTGTTGTGTACCATGTTTCATGATTGGTCCTCTGGATTCGTGGTTCGTCATTTTGTTGCTCAGCGTTAAGTCTTTCAGGGTTGTTTGATTTTACTATGTTATTATTATATAAATTGTTCTGGCTCTGTCACTATTTTCTGCATGATTTCACAAAAGCCTTCCGTGATTTGTGTGAAACTGTCCTTTCTGTCATTTCTTAAGGTGAAATAACACTGCACTTTCTACATTTATCTAAATTTGTTCAGCCAGTCTGCATTTGATGGGATCTCCATCTTCCCTCCCACACCTTAGTTTCTAGTTTTTTACTCCTACAAAAAAGAGCTGCGATACTTATTTTATTTTTTTTTTTTTTACATATGATCCTTTTTCTCCTTCTTTGATTTCTTTGGAGTATAAAGCTAATAGTGGTATCACTGGGTTAAAGGGTGTGCACTGTTTAGTGACCTTCGATGTAGTTTCAAATTGCTTTCCAGAACGTCCAGACCAATTCACAGCATCAACAGTGTCTTTAAGGTGCCTGTTTTCCCACAGCTTCTCCACCAGCTGTCATTTTTCCTTTTTGTCATAAAAATTGTTCATTTTATCTTCTTTTTTCCTTTCTGTCCCTTATTTGATCATGAACTCTTCCCCTGTCCATGTTTGCCACAGGTATTTCATTTCCTTGCTATTCTAACTTGTTTATGATATGACCTTTTATATCTAGGTCATGTACCCATTTGGAACTTACCTTGTTATATGGTAGGCGATGTGGTCTGCTTTAAACCTAATTTCTGCCAAACTGCTTTCTAGCTTTCCCAGCACTTTGTATCCAATAGTGAGTCTTTGTCCTAGAAGCTGGAGTCTTGGAGTTTATCAAATCCTATGCTACGTTTGTCTTCTTAATCTGCTGCACTGATTGATGTTTCTAATTTTTTTAGCCAGTGCCAAAGAGTTCTGGTAATTGCTGTTTGGCATTGCTGGGTCCCTTTCTGCTCACTTTTTTAAAAATATTCTTTCCCTTGAAATTCTTGACCTTTTGTCCCTCTAGCTGAAATTTGTTATTTAACATCCCCATAAAATAATCCTGTGGTTAGTGATTGGTATGGCACTAAATAGATAAGTTAACTTAGGTATTATTGTCATTTTTATCATATTGGTTCATTCCACTGAAGAGTGGTTAATATCTCTTCAACTATTCAGGTCTCTATTTCTGGAAAGAGTGTTTTGTGATTGTAGTCATATAACAGCCCTATGTTTTAAATGTAGGTTCCCTGCCCCATCATAACGTACCATGTCCGTATTATCTTGCTTCATCATATACCAACTTCTTGCTCAGGTGGCCTATTTTTTAAAAAATGATTTTATTGGTGTATATATATATATATAAATTTAATTTAACTTAATTTTTTTGCATCTTCTTTTATTTATTTCTTTTTAATTTATGGAATAAAACAAGCATTCCCATAACACAGTATAATCTAAACAATGTTTTCCCATTGATAAAAATCATACCAGTTCTTGATGTAGAACCATTGGACAGTGCCAATGACTTTGGTGGTATATATATATATATGGTTTTTTTTTTCTTAACATTGCCTCCATTTTTCCCTGTATCCTTTTCCTTTTCCCCTTCCCAAGCAGCCATTTCTTATAAAAATATTTTTTAAAAATGGAAAAAGAAACAAGATTCAGGAAAATCAAATAACATGTGGAAAAAAACATGACAGTATGTTGCAACGTCCCCCACCTGTGGACTCCTGTCAGGGAACCAGGATAAGGCAACGTGTCTTCTCATATCTCTTCTTTGGCTCGGGTGCAAAGGCATGAAATAATCTCACTACATCCCCACTAACCTGATCTGATAGTTCCTCTTTGCCCCTCTTTGTATTCTTCATCATTGGTATAGAGCATCTGTGTCTATAACATTTCAGTGACTATGTAAAGTTAGTTCAGGTTCTGCTGAGAGACTGAGCTGCTGCTCTTAAAGCAGAGTCATTAATGTACTTCTGTGTGTTCCTGTGGGTATTTCCCCTTCCCTCTTTGCAGATGTTTGGTCAGAGGGATCGCCTGTGTCTTCTCTCAGGGAGGGAGTTGTATGTGCAGAGGCTCTCTGGCTTATCACCAGCAGGTTAGGAACCAGGTGATGGAGTCTTTGGCCACGGCAACCCACGGGGGTGGGGGGGGGCACAGAAAAATCCAAAGTGGCCCTCAGCCATGGGTAGCTCTCCTTCTGTAGGGATAGTGGCTGAGGGGTGGAAAAGGGGACAGAGCCTGCTAAGAATCACATTGTTTTTCAGGTAAACACTAATGTAACTGTTGGTCCTTTCTAGGAACATCCCTCTCCAAGTGACCAACAGGTTGACATACTTGTGGAGGATTTGGACCATATCAGCTGGCTAGCTGGTATAATGGATCCCTGCTCGAAGAGTCAGGAATACGAGAGTTCAAATGCTTACTCAGATACTTAGCTAACTGTGTGACTGTGGATAAATCACTTAACCTTTATCTCAGCCTCAGTTTCCTCATCTGTAAAGTGGAGACCATGATAGCACCTACTTCACAGGGTTGTTTTTGGGATCAAATAAGATAATAATTGTGAAGTGTTTTACAAACTTTCAAAAGCTATGTAAATGTTACTACATCATCACCATCATTATTGTAATTATAATAATAGTTATTATTGTTATATTTTTGCTGTAAGCGAAACTAGCAGATATAAGGAAGTGGCCACTAAAGGGAAAGATGACTCATGAGTCTTCTTTAGAGAGGCTGAAAAATAAAAGGGCAGAGTTGCTTTTATCACGGGCCTCACGGCAGCAGGAAGCATCATTCTGTGACGTGCGGTGCTTGTGAGGAGCGTAAGGGAAAAAGGCCACCCTGAGGATAACCACCGCTCCATACAGCAGTAGCCACTAAAGAGGATGAAAGGCGGAGGAACTCTGGGAAGAGATTGTCACACTCCTTCAAGCCAAGTCAGCCTTTCTGTTTTTGCTCAGTGACTTCAGCCCAAAGTTAGACACAGACAGGGGAAAAGAGCAGAATAAGATCCTGCATCTTCAGGTTCCTTTCCTGTATAGTTGGAATTGTTTGAATTGCATTTAGCTACTTAGACAGGCCATCTCCCTCCAGAAAACTATTGCAATCTCAATTTTGGTGGAAATATATATGTGTGTGTATATGTGTGTGTTCTTTTTTGAAGGCTCTGATCATTAATTTATTTTTTTTTTCAATTTTTAAAAATTTATTTTTATTTTTTTGAGATTAGTAATGGCTTTAATAAAGTAGCAGGAAACAAAATTAATCCACAGAAATTGCCACCATTTCTATATAGTAACAGCAGCATACAGGAGGAAATAATAGGAAGAAAAATCCCATTCTAATTAGATTACAGGGCAGCTAGGTGACAGGGGATAGAGTGCTGGGCCTGGAGTCAGAAAGACCCATCTTCCTGAATTCTGATCATTAACTTAAAGTCAATCAATCAGTCACCAGGTGTTTATAAAGAGCTTACCATGTGGCAGGCATTTAAAGATTCTTTCTTTAATTTTTCCTGCCCCTCTTTCAGTGTAGGTAGTTTCTTGTTAGCAGGTTTAACAGTGCATCCCAGATCTTCTCGGTTCTTCCCATGATGATCTTATGATGATCTTTGAACATTTACAGTAATAAATAGTTAGCATTTATATAGCACTTTAAGGTTTGCAAAGTGCTTTGGAAAAGTCATTTGAGTCGTTCATGAGAGGCAGTGCTGCAGAGACGTGGTGTTTAGAGTACAGGCCTTGGCTTTAGGACTTAGACACAAATCATTCAGCCCTCTCAGTGCCCCCAAGACTGTTAGACTCCACATTTGGGGGGGGGAGCTAGGCAGTGGGGTTAAGTGACTTGCCCAGGGTCACACAGCTAGTAAGTGTTATGTGTCTGAGGGCTTAGACTCTACATTTTTGACAACTGCAATCTGCTTTAGTGGAGGAAGTTTCTGCACTGAGCTTTCCCTTCATTGATGAAATCACAGGTCTGAACCCCAGGCTTTGAGAGCGATAACTCAGCTTTTCCTCAGGAAATGGATCTAACCCAGGACTGGTTTGTTAGTTTTCACAAGTTTGTCACGAGTAGCCGTCGTAGTGTTGATTTATTCTGGATCCCATCCTCTCCCTGCCCATTTCCTCTCACCAGGGATATTTTGTAGGAATTTAATTATAATATTTTAATTGTTTAATGTTAGTGTGGCTAAATATTCTACAACTTACAGCATGGCTTAATAAGTGCATTATTTACTCATGTAATTTCATTTAGGAAATTCTAAACTGTATGTGAACTGGAAGCTAGAAGAAACAACACTGAGGGCTATTAAATAAAGCCTGCTGCAGGGTTCTTGGAAATTATTGATTTCTCTTAATGAATGTTTTCATTGTGATTCTTCATAGGAGAACAAACAACTTAGAACCCACAGGAATTCATCTCTAGTTTTTCCTTCAACATCCCAAAATAGGGTCCATGATGGGTAGGGCGTTTGCCTAGAATATTGCACAAAGCTCATTTTTCCAGTCATTTCTATTTCCTTTTCTGCCATTCACAATTGGAGAGGCCTTGTTCTTCTTTCCAGGATATCATCTCATACTGGCCACAGTGGATTTTCATTCTGATGTTGGAGGCCGTTTGGGTGTGTGTGACCTTCTTGTTACCAGTTCCTGGCTGCCCAACGTGAGTAAATGCTCTCCTTACTTTTTGGAGGCGTTAAAAAGGAGAGACAGTGCTGCATAGTGAGTGGAGTCCTGGACTTGGGCTTAGGGGGGAAGACTTGAGTTTTTATCCTGCTTCTGATACTTGCCAGCTGGACAAAGGTGGGTAAATCGATTTCCTCTCTGAGCCTTAGTTTTCTCATCTGCAAAGTGAGGGGAATGATAATAATAATGGTGATAATAATACTAGTAGTAGTAGTAGTAGGAATGGTGGTGGGTGGTGGTACTGGTAGTAGTAGTATTGGTGGTGGTGGTAGTAGTGGTGGTGGTGGTGGTGAAGCTTGGAATTGATAGCTCAAATGAGAAAGCATCCAGGAAAGCAGTTAATATCCTTAAAAGTGCAATATAAATACCAGTTATTGTCATTCCTGCCATGATAGCAATTTTTTCCTATATCTTATAATTTTCACTCTATCAGAGCTATTTTTGGTAAGTGAATCTTTCTTCCCCTAGCTCTCTAACGTATAAAAGGCCTAAAGAAAGGAATCTGCAGTGTGTCCTGAGAAATGTTTCAGTGCAGTTTCCCAACCACCATTTGCCAGAGGTCTCCAATGCTTACAGTTGTTTTCCCTGCTTAAATTACTTTGAATTTACTTATCTTTGTACGTGGTGTACTTTCTAGGCAGGTTCTCTTTGTGTTTTTATCTTTGGACCACCAGTGCCTGGTCCCCAGTAAGTGCTTAATAAATGCTCCTTGAATTGTTGAGTTAAATTAAGATAAACCTTATTCCTAAGCTCCTATGATGGGAGAGAAGTTCAATCAATCAGTTAACAAGCATTCATTAAGCACCTACTAGGTACCAGGTACTCAGAAGGGCGCTAGGGATGCAAAGACAAAAATGGAGCAACGCCTGCCCTCAAGGAACTTACATTCTATTAGAGGAGATTGTGTGTGTGTGCATACATGTGTATGTGTATATATATAAAAATATACATAGATATAGGTATACACAGATATCTGTATACACATGTAGATATATGTATATAAAACATATACACATATGTGTATGTACATGTATATGTATACATGCATCTCCTTTAATAGAATATAAGCTCATTGAGGACAGGCATTGCTCCATTTTTGTCTTTGTCTACTTCACTATATTTATAGATATATGTGTACATCTATAAATATACACATACACACACAACATATATATGTATACTCAAGAGATATACAACATAATTTGATATGAAGGGTTGTAAAAAGTATGTAAAAAGTCATGCTTAAGTTGTCCTTTGAAGGAAATCCGAGGTATGGAGGGGTTCATTCCGGATATGGAGATGGAAGATGATAGTATTGTGTGGGAACAATAACAAGGCCAGACAAGACATCAAAAATTTCACGCTCATAGGGAATCAGAGATCTAGAGGTGGAAATGACCTTAGAAATCGTCTACTCCAACCCACTCATTTAACAAATGGGGAAACTGAGGCTAGGGCAGTTAAGTGCCCTCCTGTAGGTGAACCAATATACAAGGTTTGTATCCATACATAACTCATTTCATTATATAATTTCATAAATTTATTATTTATTATGAATTTATTCTGTAGTTTCATAAATTGATTTCATATTCATTATTTCTTTCATACATTTATTATTTATTATTCTTTATGAAGTTTCATACAGTAAGAATTTGCTTTTACCATCTCTAGGGGTTATCTTGGCCCTGGTGGTATTGGAGACTTTGGAAAATACCCGAATTGTACGGGAGGAGCTGCCGGCTATATCGATCGTTGGCTTCTGGGAGAAGACCACATCTACCAGCACCCGTCTCCTAATGTGAGTAAAATTAACCCATCCTTGAAGAAGTGAAGGGAAGGCGGAAGGGTGGTTCATTGAAAACAGCCTGCCTTCAATGCAGGGTGGCTGAACTGAGGCTCATTTTAATTGTGGGCTACTTTTTGCTGTTTGTTGTTTCTGTTACGTGAATTTTTAAAAGCCTTTGGGTTATGAAGTGAGGCAGCAGTGGATCAGATATGGGGCATGGTAGGTCATGTTGCTGGTAAATGTCCTCTAATTGTGTCATCCTAATGCTCAAAGATTAGGCTGGCCTTAGTAAGTCAGAGAGAGTGAGCATCGTGTCATGAAGACTGCACAGAGCTTAAGCTTATAAGCCTTAGGAGCTTATTAGGAGAAGTAGCTGTGGCACCATCATTTTAATGATAGCACAATGTTTTCTTAGGCTTGTGTGTTAAAATAAAGTAGGTTAACACTTCCATATGATCTGTATACTCTCTGCTATCTTAGGTTCACAGGAAGTTTCATTGCTGGATCTCTGGGGTCCTTCCTGAAACCTTTTAATCGATGCTTTGTTTAAGACCCCTGTGTCTCGGTTAAAGCATGTGACCACGGAAAGGCACTTTTAAAAAAAAATCTCATTTTTGTTGATATCTTTTTTTTATCTCACCTCAATTTCCAGATATATCCCTGTCTCTGCCTCTGCCAGAAGAGCTTTCCGTTGTAACAAAAATTAAGAAAATTAAGAAAATAAAAAGAAATGGAGGGAAAAAGCAGGCCAATAAGGCCAGCCAACCGACTCTCAGCCATGTCTGACAGTATCTAGTGTTTCACACTTATAAAAGCTCACCTTTGCAGAAAGGGAAGGGAGATGCATTTTCTCATCTCTACTTGGAAGACACATTTTTGGTCATTGTATTTAAAGAGTTCGCCTTAATTTTTTTCATTCTTTCCATTTATGTTTTAGGCCTTGCTTACTCCTTTTGGATCAGTTTTTGTCTTTCTCTGCTTTTCTGGATTTAACCCAATCACGATTTCTTGTTTTTGTTTTCTTTGCTGGGCAGTGGGGTTAAGTGACTTGCCCAGGATCACACAGCTAGTAAGTATCAGGTGTCTGAAGCCGGATTTGAACTCAGGTCCTCCTGACTCCAGGGCCAGTGCTCTATCCGTTGTGCCACCCAGCTGTCCCCCAATCATGATTTCTTATAACACCATAGCATTATTTAGTCCTTCCTCAATTAATGGGCAGCTAGGTGGTACAGTAAAGTACCAACGTGGAACTAGGAAGACCTGAATTCAAATTCGGCCTCAGACACTTACTAGCTGTGTGACCCTGGGCAAGTCACCTAACCTCATTGCCTAGCAAAAAAAAAACAAACCCAAAAAACAAACAAATGGACAAAAAAGGAAAACCCCAAATTAGGTCATGAAGAGTTGGAAATGACCAAACAACTACAATTGATGGGCTAAATAAACTTTATGTTCACTTCTTTGCCACTACACAAAATGCTTCTGTAAATGTTATGATGTATATGAATGGAGACTTTCTTTTTTGTCATTGACTTCCTTGGGTATATGCCTAATGGTGGAATCTCTGAGTAAGGATGGTTTAGTTGGATTTTAAGCATAATTCCAAATTGCCTTCCAAAGTGGTTGGACTAATTCACAGCTTCACTAGCGACATATTAGTGTCATGTCTTTCTACTTTTTCTTATCTTTTGTCAGTCTCGTCCATCAGGGTTGCAACTCTGGGCTTGCGTGTTAATTTCCTGTATATATAGTGGATATCAGACCCTCCACAAGGGTGTTGGGAAAGACACTTCTGACGTGCTAGGCCTGCCTGCATCATTCACCTTATTCCTGTCTTTCTTGTCCAGGTGATATACCACACCAAAGTGGCCTATGATCCAGAGGGACTCTTGGGAACCATCAACTCCATTGTGATGGCATTTTTAGGAGTGCAGGTACTGTTTTTCTTTAGAGTGTTATTTTCTTCCAAAGTAATAAATGCCAGGTGAACCAGAACAAGGGAGCTACCCTACCCCATCTCCCAAAGATGCTTTGCTTATTTATTTTGAAAAGCCTGTTTAATATTTATTTTGTCAATTGAAATGACATTCCATTTTAGGGCTTCCTATTTCTTGGCAGCTGGGTGGCGTGGAGGGTGCTTCTATGAGCTCATCAGTATATGAAATTCCTAAGCTGGAAACTCCTCCTGGTAGAGTTCAGTAATTCATCTATAATTGATGGTCAGACAGTTATCTAGGCCAGCAAGACTAAGTGACTTAGTAATAATGATAAATAGTAATAATAATAATAGCATTTATATAGTGTTTTAAGGTTTGCAAAGTGCTTTACAAATATTATCTCATTTTATCATTATAGCAACCCTGAGAGGTAGGTGCTATTATTATTATTATCTCCATTTTACAGATCAGGAAACTGAGGTAGACAAGCAGTTAAATGACTTGTCCAGGGTCACACAGCTAGTAAGTGTCTGAAGCTGCATTTGACCTCAAGTCTTCCTGACCTCAGGTGCAGTTCTCTGTCCACTGCATCACCTAACTGCCTTTGACTTAACCATGGTCGCACAGCTAATAGATGACTTGCACCTGGGTATTTTGACACCAAGGCCAGTCTTTAAACCGCTTCATTACTTCTTGCCTAGATAATTGCAATAACTTTCCCCCAATTAACAGATTTATTTTCTCTAGGAATAATATTTCACACTGTTGTTTCCACATGTTTTATCTTCTCGTTTTAGGGAAATGTTTAATCTAGATAAGGGTCTTTATCCTTTTTTATGTCTGATGAAAACCCATGGACCCCTTCTCAGAATCATGTTTTTCAGTATATAAAACAAAACACCCAGGATGACAAAGGCTACCAGTTATATTTGAAATACACTTCTCAAAATATTAAAATAATGATAATAATAGCAGCTAGCATTTACATAGCACCTAGTGTGTAAAGCACTTTACAGACATTATTTACTTTTATCCTCACATAAGCCCAGGTTAAGACAGGAATTCTTAGGCCCCTTAGACTCCATCCTTCAGTGAATGCTGCCCACCTCCTGACAGATCGGTGATGGACTCAGAGCAGATTGAGACATCCTTTTTGGGGGGGGGGAACATGACCAAAAGGAAATTTGTTTTGCTAGATTCCACTGTTTAAAGAAATTGTGGGAAATTACAGTTATCCCTTCCATATGGTGACTTTCCCCATCGAGGTTTTGATATATGGTGGGTCAGCATAAGAAATTAAATGGGAATTTTTTGGGAGTTTTGTGGAAGCTGCAGATGACACACAAAGGCCAGCAGACATCACAGAAAAAGTTTAGAAACTCAGAAATGCATAAAATATGGTGTATAATATCAACACCCTGTAAAAGAAAAAAACTCAGACTTCTCTGGTACTAAAAGAGGGCCAAAAAATTTTACATGGATTTTCCAGATTTTGGGGGCACCGTACCGTACCCCTAACCCCAGCAATGTGGAAAGGATAACTATATATTGTTGCTGTCTTGGTCAGTGTGATGCAGTCAAAAAGAGACCCAGCTTGAGAACCAGAAGGCTTGGGTTCTTGTAATTCTAGAGATGAGGATGATAATGCTAACAACCCCTGCCCCCCTCTCAGGGCTGTTCCAGGGCTCACAGGGGATCATGTATATGAGGGGATCCTGTTAAGTCCCAGAGCTTTGTACAGATGAACAGTGTCATTAGTGATGGTTTCTTTTCTAGGCTGGAAAAATCCTCTTGTTTTACAAAGACCAACACAAGCAGATCCTGCTTCGGTTCCTTCTGTGGAGTGCCATGTTGGTAAGTGATTGATTCATTACTCTCACTTGTTTTCATCTATGCTTAAAAGGAACTACACTTTAAGAATACCTTGAAGGACCAAGCTGTGTCCGTTGTCTGGTACTGTGTTGTTTTTTTAATCCATGAGACAGAAAATAGAGATAGGATGAAAGTTTTTACTTCAAAGTAAAATTAAGACCAGGAGCAATTTTCCAATGCTGTGTTCTGGAATCTCATGTAAAAAATGAATTTGGGGAGACACTGTTCCATCATCCTCCCGTCCTCATCTTGGTCACTGATTCACTGTGGGTGTGTGGAAGTGGGAGGCAATTCAGGCTTCCTGCCCTCTTCCGTTTCTCTCCCATAAATGTTGTAAGGATGAATCAGATATTGTTATCAGAATGACTTTAATTTTTAAATTAAATTTTATTTTATTTTACTTTCAAAGAAAGATCCACTTTCTCTTTCCCTCACCTCTCCTCTCCCCACATTGAGAAAGCAAGAAAAACAAAACTGTTACAAACACGAAGAGTCAAAAACAAACAAATTCCTGCATTGGCCATGTTCCTTCAAAAATATCTCCATCTGCTCTCTGAGCCACCTCTGTCGGGGGGTGGGCAGGATGTTTTTATCATGAGACCTCTGGAATTGTGTGTGGTTATTGTGTTTGATCAGTTTCCAAGTCATTCTCCCCCCCAGTTTATTATTTAACCTTTTTAAAAAAATTTTTTTTGAATTCTCAATTCTCTCCCTCCAGCCCCTTCCCCAACCATTGTAGAGGCAAGCAATATGATAGCTTCTAGGTCTTTCAAAGTTGGTTGTCCTAACAGTGTTGTTATTGTGTGAATTGTTTTTCTGGTTTTGCTTACTTCACTGTACATCAGTTTTCTCTGAAACCATCCACATCATCATTTCTTACAGCACAATAGTATTCCATCACATTCATATATCGTAACTTATTTAAAATGACTTTAAAGTATTATTTTGTTACAGAGAGTTAAATAATCATATAAGCATCTTAAAAGATATTTTTTCCTGTTAAAAACATATTGTCCTTTTTCCTTTGTGTTGTAGTATAAATTTTATTTTCCCACACCAGATATAAACCTTTGTCCTTTTTTTTTTTCCGTTTTCTTACAGGGTATTATTTCAGGTGTATTGACCAAATTTTCTCAAAATGAAGGCTTCATTCCAGTAAATAAAAATCTCTGGTAAGTAGAAAGCAAAATATTGTTTTAATCCTTTTACAGTATGCTTTAGTCTACGGATGGCTAAATATCATTCTCTTTTGTCCCCCCAACTGCATAGGTCCATCTCCTATGTGACAACCCTGAGCTTCTTTGCTTTCCTTCTGCTCCTGTTTATGTATTTCTTGGTGGATGTGGCAAGACTGTGGTCTGGAGCTCCCTTCTTTTACCCAGGTCAGCCAGATTTCTCCCAGAGCAAAGGTTCCCTGTGATGGTAGTTGGACAACTGGAGGCCTAGGGGACAATAACCAGTTTGGGCATTTTTCCACGAAGGGGGCAGGGAGGGATCAACAGTGTAAACAGCCTGCCTAGAGCTGAGCGTACTCTGTAAAACTAACATTTGTGTTAGTAAGGTAGGGTAACAAGGATGCCTTTGTGGGAATAGAGACTTTAAAAGAGGTGTCTGTGACAGATGACATATATTCATAATTAATGAACCTAGTGTCGGAATAGCTCCAATGCATTGTCCCTCCTGGAAGACATCAGCCTTTCGATAATATGCTTAGTTTGATTTCCAAGGTTTTGTGCAGCAATAATGCTTTTCCCCAAATGAAAAAGATCAGAGAACTAGATAGTCCCAAGAGAGATAGTGTGGTATAGTGGAGAGGGGACCATCATTGGTATCAGACCTAGGTTCTAATCCTGCCTCTAACACATGCTACCTGGGTGGTCACAAGCAACTCACCCGATGTCTCTGTGTCCTGGTTGTTATTCTAAGTCTCTAAGATTTTAAGTTACAAATGAGTTGTTGATCTGCTCTGGTGGAGGGTCTTTTCAATACTGAGAGTTCCCACTCATTAATGAAGCCATACGTCTCAACAAAAAAAAAAAAATAGGTCCATGATTTGGCTTAAGTGCAGAGGAATGGATGAAATAGTTTTAGGTGACCCTTCCACCTCCAGCAGTTTTTGATTTCACTGTAGTATAATTCCATGTGCCCTAGTTCTGGCACGTACTGTTTATGTGACCCTGGACAAGTCACTTAACCTGTTAGTTCCCCAAACATCTCTCTAGGAATAAAAGTTGCAGAGCAGGTTATGAGTCTACACTGGTAGAGGTGATTCTCAGATTGACAGTTCCCTCCATCAGTGAAATCACAGGTGTGGGTTCCCCCCTCAATTACATTGTCAGGATCTCTGTTTTAACTCTATATAAATCACATTATTCTAGTTTCTCTTTGAGGCTTCACAGGGAGGAAAGCATGTCTGCCAGATAATGCGTAGCACCCCCCATTTGAGGCATTCTGTGTTATACTGTATGTCTCAGAGAAGCAGGATGCAGTCCCCAGCTCATGATTCTGGAACGGTGTATTTGAGCTGACGTCGTCTTTTTAAAATTTCTTCTTAAGGAATGAACTCCATCCTGGTGTACGTTGGGCATGAGGTCTTTGAGAACTACTTCCCTTTTCAGTGGAAGATGGAGGACTACCAGTCTCATAAGGAACACTTGACTCAGAACCTGGTCGCCACTTCCCTCTGGGTTGTCATTGCTTACGTGCTCTACCGAAAGAGGATTTTCTGGAAAATCTGAGGGCCACGCAGATACGTGTCACTGGACTGATTCTAGAGGGGCCCAGGGAGATCGGTGAAGCAAATAGACTGCCATCTGTATTAGTGGGAAAAGTGAATGGGCTGTGGAGTGTCTGCGTCGTGGGAACATGGAATCCTCTTTGAATGTGCATAAATTAGATGCTGTAGTCGTGTAAACTGGTTTAACTCATCAGAAATCCTGTCTTCTGTGTATTTGTAAATCATGTGTTTGTAGTGTAACTGACCGTAGTGGTTTTTTCCCTTTATTCTGTGTAAATAGGTGTATTTAGGGGCAGCTAGGTGACCTAGTGGATAGAGCAATAGACCTAGAGTCAGGAGGACTTGAGTTCAAATTCAGCCTCAGATGTCTACTAGCTGTGTGACCCTGGGCAAGTCACTTAACCCCGATTGCCTCAAAAAAAAAAAAAACATAGATGTGTTTGACAGTTTTAGTTCCATTCTGATGAGGTGTCATTGAAAGGGAATTACTGCAGGCCTTTTGCTTTCAAGTTTGATAAAAAACAACCGAAGACCTGATTCTTCTTACTTATCTCATTTTCCTGTAAAATTGATGTTTTAGAGCTTATGTACCCGCTTACAAAGAGCAGCCTTATTTCTCATGTGAACTATAAAAGTTATTGAATGTGTTTATGTGCTGATATGCTCTGCTTTGTTTAATAATCCCAGCTTTTCTGCTAAGTGTGATTCCTGCTAAGCGAGTTCCAAGAAAGCCTACCTTTCTAAGTGCCCTTTTCAGATCTGCCAGGCGCTTGCTGTGTGGCACACATTTCTGTTCTCTGATGCTTCTTGAAAAAAATGCCTCCTTCTGTCAAAAGACTTTTTCTGTCATTCCTCTTTTTTTTTTTTTTAAAGATGCCATGTATTGAACTTCTTTTCTTGCCAGTATTCTGTGGCTATCTAGAGTTTATCTATGGTTTTCCCGAAATTCTCAGTAAAGGTGTATTTTATTATGGAAAAAATTCCAATTAAAATGTTTGAGCAGCATTTGTCAGACCATTCATTGTATAAACCCCCTCCCATTATTTCGTCTTCTCAATGGAGATGTGTTCTTGCCCACTGTCACCAAGCTGACAACGGGAGTGTTTCTCCTTAATGGAATTGGGAAAACCTAAAATAAGAATTAGCAGTTTCATATGCTTCATTAGCACATGTGGGTGGGGAATTTTGGAGTTTGGTACTTAGTGGACCTGTGAGTTCATCAATGTGTGTTCATCTACTGACATACACTACAACCCCACCCATACCTCTTCCCCTGGGAGTCTTATCCTCATTTTTCTTTTCATTTGAAGGTGTTTCATTAGTACCCTTTTTTTTTTTTACATCCCTGTTACTTTTAAATAACTCCTTCCTGCCCCCAGGATCCCCTCCCTGTAATAAACCTAGCTAAGCAAAACAAATACAACACACTGACCACATCTGCAAATGTATGCTTTACACCTAGAGATCACCGCCTCTCCTGAGAGATATCCTTCACTATCAGTCTTCAGAAAGCAAAATGTATCCAAGCATTTCATAAATCTTTCAAACCAGCTGAAGGTCTTCCTCCTTTTCTCTTAGTATCTTGGAGATACTTCTATGCCCTATTCAAGCTATCCATCTGTTATTTCTCCTTCCTACTCCTTGACTTGAGTCATCTCCCTTTTCAGTCATATGTCTTCACTGCTTGCACTTGATGCCCCTGAAAGGTTGCCACAGCCTGTTCGTGCCCACCATACTGCTTTCCACTGTCCTTTGGTTTGTCATTTTAATTCTCCTGAGAGCTTCATGTGACCTAAGTCATTCGACATCACTGGGAGATTACTGATGTTAAAGAAATCCCAAGACAAATAAAAATACGTGATGGCACACCACCCAGTGATCATGAAATAAACACTATCTCGCACAATCTTAAGATCAGCTCATGTGTCATCTTCTATGTTAAGCCATTTCCAATCCCCCTAGGGAAAGAAAGGGAGAAGGAGGAGGAAATAAGCATTTATATACCTGTGATGTAGGTGCCATTTACAGTTGAGTCAAGATGGCAGTCTCTCAAGAAGCTGGGCAGCAGGCTGCAATCCACAAAACTCCTTCGCCAGACCTGGAAGATGCACCAGACTGAGTGTTGATGGGAAAACCCAAAAAAAGTCAGTGACTCCTTTGTTCAGCCCAGGTCAGCATAGGGAGACAGAGAGAGAGAGATCTGCTGACTTTGGGGACTAGGTGAGAGCAAGAATATGTCATGGGTGTGCACTCCAGCTCCCAGGGAGAGGCCGTCTACAAGGGTGAGAGGAGGTGCCAGACTCAGACCCATACATGGCCACAGAAACAGGGACAGGTACCAACTAGCAGCTTTGTTGCCCACTCCCCAGCCCTGGGTCATAGATCCACAGTAGAGATCCACGGGAAGGGAACTTACACATGGGGGTGGCATTCCTAGTGAGTGCCCCAAGAAGTCCAGAAGCCAGCAGCAGCAGTGGCGTGGGCCACACACGCCCCAGGAGCAGAAATGGATTTCAGTTCCAATGTCTAGCCCCGTCTTCCTGCAGAAAAATAACAAAGGCAGGAATCTCAGATCAGAGAAGCCTGCAGTTGTCAGTCTGGATGGGGGCTCTGTCTGGCTGCATTCTCTTGTTGCTCTGATGGAAACCTGGGTCAAGAGCTTGCAGAACTGGGAGGAGGGAAGTGCAGCAAGCAGACTTTGCCCTGGATCAGACCACTTTGGAAGGAACTAGTAGGTCCTTGACCTATATCTGGGATTGTGGAATAATGTAACATACCCTAAGAAAGTAGCAACAGGGGGGAGCTAGGTGGCGCAGTGGATAGAGCACCAGCCTTGAAGTCAGGAGGACCTGAGTTCGAATCCGACCTCAGACCAAACACTTGACACTTACTAGCTGTGTGACTCTGGGCAAGTCACTTAACCCCAATTGCCTAAATGTTAAAAAAAAAAAATAGCAACAGGACTAGCCAATGAATGATTCTATGAGACAACAATAAATATTAAAATAAAGTCGAAAAGCTAAAAAAATTAAAATGTAAGGTATCTCAGCAAAAACAACTGACCTGAAGAACAGTGGGGAAATTTTTTTTTTAAAGAATCATTGGATTATCTGAATGCCATGACTTCCCCCTCAAAAAAAAAATTTAAAAACCCTAAATGTCACATTTCAAGAAATCTTAAAACTGCCAAGGTCTCTCAGAATCAGAGGGCAAAGTGGAAACAGAATCTGCTGGTCACCTCCATCAGAAACCCCAAAATGAAAACTCCCAGGAGCATCATAGCCAAAATCCAGAACTTCCTGGTCAAAGAAAAAAATACCTTGAAAAGTGAATTCAAGAACTGAGGAACCACAGTCAGGATCACACACTATTTAGCAGACACTACTCTAAAGGAGAGGAGAACTTTGAATACATTCCCAAAGGCAAAGGATATGGGCTTAGAGCCAAGAATAATTTATCTAGCAAAACTGAGTATAATCCTGCCTTAATGAAATAGAGGACTTCTAAGCATTCCTGATGAAAAGACCCAGAGCTATTTCATTAAGGTAGTTCAAACACAGGAAGCATAAATATAAGGGAAACAAGAATGAATGACCATGAATTAAAGGGTAAACTACTTATATTCTAATGTGGAGAGATGATACACGTGTCCCCTCTGATCTGTATCATCAGGGTTCAGAAAGGGGAGTCCAATTAGATGAAGCTGAGGGGTGGTTCTTTTAAGGTTTTGATGATCGTAAGAGAAAGAATAGAAAGAGGAGGAAAAGGAATATGCTGGGGGGTGGGGATGGGGAAGGGAAAGGAAGGTTAGGGGAAATTATCTCGTATGATTGGGATGCCTAAGTCAACATCTATATAAACAAGGAGGGGATGGGGGGAGAAGCTGACACTTCCACCTTATTTGCATTTGAACTGGTTAAAGGAAGGAAGAGCACATGTAGAGTTTGGTACAGAAACACATTTCATTCAATAGGGAAATGCAGGGGTAGGTGGAATTAGAGGATATTTACAGCTCTTTTGAGGTGGCAAAGAATGGGAATCTGAGGGGGTGCCTATAAATTAGGGAATAAGTGAACAAGTTATGGTATATAAATATAACAGAATACTTTTGTGTTGTAAGGAAGGAAGGGGATAGGAAAACTTGTATGATCTGATGGTGAGAGAAATGAATAGAACCAGAACAATTTATATACAATGACAGCAATATGATTTTAAAGGCAAGCAACTGAAAGATTTAGGAACTCTGATTAGTGTAATGACTAATGATTCTAGAGGGTTCATGATGAAACATGTTATTCACATCCTAACAGAGAGGTAAAGGACTCAAGAGTTCAGAATGAGATAAATATTATTTTTTTTTGGACATGGCCAATGTGGAAATTTGTTTTGATTGACTATGTTTTTAATAGAGTTTGTTTCTCTTTAGTTCTTGGGTAGAGGACAAGGAGTGGGAAGTGGGAACGGTGAGAAGGAAGAACTTCGTTGAAAGAAAAAAATAACTTAAGAAGTCGTCATGTGTAGACTTATTCACATGTGTGACATGGGTAGAATGTAAGCTTCTTGAGAACAGAGATTGTCTTTCATATTTTTTTTGTATTCTTGGCAACTAGTATACGTACCTTAGTAGGCCCGTAAGTGCTTGTTGGATTGAGAATCTCAAACAAAACTAGAGAAGCTACAGATAAGAATAATAATGAGTAATTTCTCTAATCAGTTATCCCAAGGTTAATTTCTTCCACAGACCTTGGGTCCACTCTTTTATGAGTTCACCTGCCATGTTGATGACAGCATCTCAAAAGATCTATTCAGAAGTTTACATCATCCTCGCAGCCCCTCCATCTTCTTATTCAATTACCTTGACGTGTGTATCCTATGATCTTTCACATTTTGTCTAGTTCAACAGTAGATCACTTTTGTTTTTTACATTAAATTTTATTTTTAACTTACATTTATTTTCTCTCCTTCCTCTCCCAACTTAAAAGGAAAACAAAAACAAAACAAAACAAAACAAAACAGAACCTTGTTAACAGCATATTCATGTAGATAGCTGAAATGCCAACAAAATAACCTTTAGTTCCTGAAAATATTTATGATCGCAAAGTGGATATTTTTTCAGTAGACAGTAGTTGCATTGTTTACGTTTATCAATCAAATTAAAACATATTTTATGAATGAAACAACACAAATACCTTTCTGATGGTGACAAAAGATTACTAGCTCCATTCTAAATTGTGATACTTGATGAGTTCACTTCTATTGTCATATATTTAGGTAAAATAGGTTTGGAACAGGTTTATAACTAATTGTATTTTTTTTTCAAAGTAGTTGATGGCTTCTGGGTGCCTCACTTTTTCAGCTGCTGCCTCTATCGGGTAACATTTTCTAATATAGTTAATCATAAGTGTGTATAAGCCTTTAGCAAAAATAAAGCTACACCTAGATAAGCTCAGCAGTTAGGTCTTTCTTGATCATCATCTAGGAACCTTTTCTTTTTCTTTCTTTCTTTTTTCTTTTTTTAGCATTTTAATTAATTTATTATTTTTAGTTTTCAACATTCACTTCCATAAGATTTTGAGTTCCACATTTTCTCCCCATCTCGTCCCTCCTCCCACCCCAAGATGGTGCGCATTCTGAATACCCTTTCTCCTAATCTGCCCTCCCTTCTATCAACCCCCCCCCCCCACCAGCTTCTCTTATCCCCTTCCCCTTCTGTTTTCCCACAGGGCAGGATAGATTTCTATACCCCACTGCCTGTATATCTTATTATCTAGGAACCTTTTCAAAATTGAATATGTAGCATTTGGTTCATAGTGGTAGAGTTACATGTAGTAAAGCAGAAAATACTATGCTGTGAATTTAGAAAAAGCGTTTTGGCATCTATTTAATGCTTTTATTTTTATTCTTATGTTCAAACCTGTATTTTTAGTATGTTTAAGTGTGGGTTCTAAAACGTACTTATCTTACTCCTGTTCACTTGACTAGTTTTAAAAACATCAGTGCAGGGGTAATAAAGGACAATGGACTTAGGACTTGTTCGCTGACTCTTGGCTCTGCTACTTACTACTTGTGTGACTAAGGGAGGATTCCTTATTGAAGGCAGCCATGTGAAGAGTACTGGTGTCAGAAGGACATAAATTCAAATCCTGCCCTAGACACTTAGCTATTGGACCCTGGGCAGGTCACTTAACCTGGTTGTTTCCTGATCTATGAAATAAGACTAAAATTACCCTACCTCTGTGGTGAGGATTCAATGAAATATTTATAAAGCTCTTTGCAAATCTTAAAGCATTATATAAATATGTATGTGCTGGCTATTATCTGTTATTTAGATGAAGTGATCTAAGATTTTTTCCTTTGGGTACTAAATCCCGTGAGCCGATAAGCCAAAGCAAGGGCAACTCCACAGATATGTAGGGGTCCACACGTAAAGTTTATGTCCAAAGAAAGTAGTGATTTTTCTTATGTGCCTATTTTTTATATTTATTTGTGTTGCTGTTTCCTGAACCTCTATAAAAATGAGCTGGAATCATTGACTATCCACCTCTCAGGGAGATGGGAAGACAAATGAACTTTTGCAAAATGCCTCCTTAAGAGAATTTCTCAATGTGACTGAGATTGTAACTATGAACTTAGTTAATACTACTTCACAGAGGTAGAGGTCATCCTAAAACCTGAAAAGATTAGGAGTAGATTTTGAACTAAGAGTAAAATTAACACTAACAATCCTTACATCAGAACAAAGGGCTAGATTAGAATTTTCAATGCAGCAAAGTTCTTAACTCCTTCCAAACATGTAAAATGCTAACATTAACTAGTATGTAAATATGATCCAATCAAATGAACTCATTTCAATAGTAAAGCTGTTTCAGGTACAAATTCTCTTATCATCTCAAACACAGGTTCTTGTAAATTTCAAAGTGAGGTAGAAAAGAATGGTTTGCTCAGTTGTGTAGATTCATGGAATCTTTTCAACTCTTTTCATTAGTTCATCACAAGCTAACATTCTTTCAGTAATCAATTTCTGTTGGCCATTAGTTCCAGTAATCTCAAACTTTTAGTGCCTTTGCCCCTTTCAAGTTTTATGGATTCTTAAGTTCACTGTTGGAAGAAATTCAAGATGTTTGCATCATGTCACTAAATGCCAGACTTTTAAAAAATTCCTTGATTGGTGGGCAGTGCCAAAACATTTTAAAAAAGACCAAAGTCACCATTAGCATTGGCTTCCTAGCTTAGCATTTCACGTTAAGTCGAGTGAAGCCCTTTCAGAACAGCTTGCAGATGTCCCATGAAGATGGTTTCCCACAATAGCACTGTATTTTATTGAGCTCTGGCCAAAACAGGTTCTGTAGGAGGTGTTGCTGCTTTCTGTAAGAAACCATTTCTTTTCTGGTTTCCTTTGTCTTCGGCTAACTTCAACTACTTACCTCTTGCCATTTCTTTGAGCCTGGCTATACCAGATTATTTCTCATTTTTTTCCGGTACTAGTAGACCATCTCCTTGTCATCTGAGTAAACTATATACTGGATGGTTATAAAATCTTTATGTAACTTGTCTAACTGTAGATTTACACACAATGGAAGCACACAGTTAATGGAATATCAAAGGTAGATTCCTGAAGTTTATGTATTAGCATTGTTAATTTTGGGTTAATTTTGTCTCCACAAATTCAATGCATGAAATTACACAGTAGCAACTGAAAATTGGTGTGTCACCAATGATGGTGGTTATGTTGAAGATTAAAAAAAACTGTATTGTTTTAAATTTTTACTATTTCAGCATTTATATGCGATTTAAATGTGCTTCTATTGTGTGTACATGCAAAGTTATTATAGCATTCCTCTTTCCTTCTACCCTACCCTGCATTCATCCCAACTTTTTTTATGCTTTTAGCCAAAAAAATCCCCTTTTGTTGGCACAGAAATACAATCTTGTCATTATCACTCACGTTTGAAACACACTGTGATGTAGCAACGTGCTTTGCAAACAGTAGGCACTTAATAAACGTTTGCTGAATTAGATATAAAAGACATAGGGATGATATATTTTCACAGCTATGGCTGAATGACTGACTCCATCCATGCTACCTAAGCAGTGTGACTGGTCCACAGATAAAGCTGACTGTCAGAATATCTTTTCACTTCAGCCAATTCTGAAACAGCTAAACCTGCTGGCCTCTGATGGAACTAGTCACTGAAGACAAATGGACTGTTTTTCTGCTGCCTAGCGAGTCTAGATTCAAAACACAAAGCTTTGATGTGTGTTGCCCAAGATTAAATATCTGTGGGAGGTGTTATGGGTGAGGGAATGGGGAAAAGGATTAGCTTTTATGAGGGCACCTACTATATGCCAGGCACTTTGTTATTTCATTTGATCCTCCTTTTACAGATGAGGAAACTGAGGTAAACAGAGGTTCCGTAATTTGCCCAGGAAGACTCAGGTCTTCCTGACTCCAGGCCCAGAGCTCTATCCATTGTGCCACAGGAGAATATTTAACTAGAAAGCAGCAATAGGATGAAACATGCCATGATTAAAAAAAAAAAATCACTTATATTTGTAATGCATTAATACAAGGCAGAGTATTAGAAACTCACACTTAAAATTAACTGAAAGCCATCTTTCAATTATTCCAGGCTTTTCCATTGATTATAGCAAGTATCCGTGTGATCACTGCCTGTTCTAGTCAGATCATAAAAAGTATTTGGCAAGTGTTTTAAACCTCTATTCTGGATCACTGAAATCCTGCTTTTTTTTGCATTATTCTTTTCCCCTAAAACAAGTATTTTGGATTTATTTTTAGGCCACTGTGTTAATATGCTGACTTTCAAGGAGAGTGATTTGTATTCTCATCAGAACCATCTCCAGAACATAATACACTAGTCGGCAAGTTCTTCCTTCATCTCACCTAAACTCTTGCTCAGACAGGTAGGCTCTACAAAGCAAAGCTTCTGGGGAATCCTTCTACTCCTCCAGGTCTGCTTGGCAGAGCCAAGAGACCTTGCGCTGTTTCACCTCATGAGGTCCCACCATTGCTCTCTCTTGTACTTATTTCAACTGGGGGAATAAGGGCCATGGGAATGGAGCCTACCATACTCTGGGTGATGACTTTTTACAATTAAAGCCCCTCAAAAGACAAAATGAATTTCTTGTATTTAACAAATCTGAGAAATGTAAAAAAGTACTCATGCTGACAATGGGAATTTTGGCTTATAGAAGGTACTGTATTCATTGGCATGATGCCTCAATCTTACATGTACCATGAAAATTCACTACCAAATCCAGTCATGCATCAGACTGTTGATTATACTGTTTGTAAAATTTGAAAGTAGTTGCTTTTAACAGGGATACCTGTAAAAGGCAACATATTTTATTTGTGTATCACCTTTGGCACGCTCACCTCAGGACCCAACCCAGTTGACTGATGACTCTGTGTGTGTGTGTGTGTGTGTGTGTGTGTGCGCGTGCCTGCGTGCGCATGCACATTAGCCCAATATGTCTCCTGGCCAGGCCTAGATACCACAACTTGTACCAGTTTCACATCCCATCCAGGCCTCCATTTGGGCTCTTTCACCACCTGCCTTGTGCTTTCTGAGTCCCCATCCTTTCCTTTTCCCCCTATCCTTTTACCTCTATAGAACAAAACACCCTTCTCTAGTTACCACTCCCTTTTACATGTTGTCCTTTCCTCTTTGAGGGAAGGGCCTCTCTTCTGAAAAGTATTTTCGTACTCAGAGCACAGTGCCTGGTACCTAATACATACTTAATAAATGCTTTTTCATTCACTCATAAAGTTTTTTAAGGATGATTTTTATTTACAAAATGATTTCACTCTCCTTTATAAAAGTTACAAAAAGTGATACTGAAAAATAGAAATACCTTCTTAGATTTCTGTATTTTCCACATTAAAAGCAACTAAAGTTAGCATTCAGATGATTTCTTTTTAGAGTCATAAAGCCACACTGTTATTGATCACAACTTCTAGTAAAGAAAACTGTGCTCATGGGGATCACTTCATTTAAGCCAGAGCCTGAAGCAGCAAGATTTTCTCATTAATGCAGAACCTATGGAGCACGACCATCAAATTCTCGCCACAGCGGGATACCTGGCGCTCCATAGCCAGGCGGAAATCTTCTTTTACACCTTTGGTGATACCCCTGGTTACTGTGTGGTGCCTGAAGTTAGCAACAGGAAAACAAAGAGAAAATGGGATTATCATCTGTGCCTGAAACCATATTAATCCTGAAGGATAGTCTAATACATAAATCTGCCTTCTACTTAAGAGGAAGCCAGTAAAAGAAAAATAAATTTCCTCAAAACAAAACAAAACAAAAAAAAACCCCAAACAACACAAAATAAAATGCTACCCCAAATTTTAAGATAGATGGGCATCTTCAAAAGTTCTCTTCACCATTTTCCCCCTATAAGAAAGGCACAGGAACATCTGACTGGTTAACATTTAGCTTTGTTTTGTAATCCTTGTCTGCTGCTGCTGCTACTCCTTCTAAAGAATTAAGGCTCTTGAATCCAACAGAGGGAGATCCTCCCTAACTATGCAAGGCCCTCAGTGTCATCTGTGGGAGCTCAGTGAACATTAAGCCATCATGGGAGTGGCTCCCTAAGAACACCAGGTAAAGGAACCATCTAGATGGAGGTCCATTTTGGAAATGAAATGACAATTGGCAAAGAGGTCAGAGACTGAGCAAAAACCAGGCAAATCAAGCAGGGGGTGTGGCAGGCTGGGTAACTCAATGGCGAGGCAGCAGGCCTTACAATCTTTCACAAAACTGCCACAGATTTGGCACTTGTGAGATCTTGGGGGTGGAGAAAAACAGGAAAGTTGAGGTGTTGTTAACATTTTGGGATGCTATCAAGCGCACATTCAAAAGACCCTTAAATAAGAAGAGAAAGAATAGAGGAAATCCAATAAAACGAATTCTTACCAATGAATAAAATAAATGAACAGGAATCAACAGCTATGGGGGAAATGAGTCCTAACTTTACTAGTTCACTGATTCGTCAGATTTAGATAAACTCAAATCAGAAGCCACCTTTATTCCATTACTATAAAAGTGATGCAGAATAGAACAAATCTATGCATTTGCATAACTAAAAACTAAAAAGTGCTTATAAACTATTTCTATTCTATGATGTGAAGTAAAAATAACTTTAGCTATAATAACTATACAGATGCCACAATCAAAAGTCGCACTGCAGCAGAAAGCTTTAAATTGCTAGCTTCAGGGAAGTAGTTTCATGGTAGGAAGTCTGTGGCACAATTTACATGAGGCCTACGCCCTCACTGATTCCACAGAGAAAACATGGTGCTCCATTCACGGTATTTTGAGTTAGGACTGGCAGCTCAGTTTGGTTAGGGTGGAGTACTAAGGCAATCATTCAAGGTCAAGGGTTCTATCCCTCTCTAGGTCAGTTAACTGCATCAAGCAAGTTCTGTTCCAGGGTCACAGACTAACTGCAGCCTGATTTTGTAAATGCTACAACTCTGAAAAAAATGTTGACTGCAGCAGTGACAAAGCAAATGTAAGGGTGCTATGAACAAACCCATCCCTACTGCTAGAACAAACTCCACGTAGCTAATGATAAAAGCTATGGCATTCTATCCTATTCAATACTTTAAATTAGGAATTGCCTACTCTAAAGAAATTGTCAACGGCTAGGGAAAAAATGCTGAAATTACGCCTACTAAAAAGTAGTGAATTTAGATGTAGAAAACCTGGACTTGGGGCAGCTAGGTGGATGGAGTGGGTAGAGCTCCAACCTTGGAGTCAGGAGGACCTGAATTCAAAACCAGCTTTAGACACTTGATACTTACTAGCTGTTGTGACCCTGGGTGAGTCGCTTAACCCCCAACTGCCTCACCAAAAAAGCAAAAAACAAAAAATCAAAACAAAACAAATGAAAACCAAAAACACACAAAAAAACCCAACCTGGATCTGAATCTTCACTATGCTACAGTGGGCAAGTCATTTAACCTCTAAGGCCTCAATTTTATTATCTTAAAATAAGGGAGCTAGACCAGATGACCCAAGAGCTCCCTTCCAGCTCTGAATCTAAGATCTCTATTTAGATAAGGGACTCAAAGAAAAAGAAAAGAAAAAAGAAAAAGACTAAAACTGTAGCTAAAAGTGGTATTCTTACCTATATTTAGGGAAGGAAACTTGTTTTAAAAAGCTGGCATCTTGGACTAGGACTTACACTAGTACAATCTAATAACAGTTTCATATAACCTTCATTTCAGTTTTAATTTGGTGGTGAATATTAAATTGAACACACACACACTGTCAACTTATGGATAAAAATAAGAGATGTTACAATATTACAACCAGATGGTTTGCTGAGGAATGCAGAATAAATTAAAAGAAAAGCATGGATGAGGGCACTGGGTAACAGAGAGCTGAAAACCATGGGCAGTACAACATGTTGACGAAACAGCACACTATGAGCAGGTGTGTTTTTTCCCACTTGGTACCTGTCAGCAGTCTGTATGCTGGGCTGTAGTACAGGTATGAATTCCTGCTGCAGTAACCCCATGGGAGGGCTAGAAGGCCTTTAAAAAACAGCAAACAGCAGCATTCAAACACCCACACCGACTCACCCTGTACTGTAAAACACTCCAGAGAAAATACAAGAGAGAGCTGGAAGGAGACCATATGAGTGCTTTTTTTTTTAAACCTGCAATAACCACCTTAGTCCAGTCATGTGCTGAAGGGGAAAGAAGGGAAGAAGCGTCATCTACTTTCATGATGCCCACTGATGGTATATTGTCCAGGTTTTACGTAGAATTTGACTTGAACTGAGTCTCAAGCATGGTGTCCAAAGAGAACAGTAAGGAAACTGAGTATGATGAATTTGTAGTGGGAAATGAACTATACATTAAAAAAATTAATTTTTAAATCCTATCCTTATTTTTTCTCACAAAAGTCCAGACATATACCCTGACAAACTCCCTGGAATGCAATTATGTTGAGGTTTGGTTAGGAGATGGTTGAGTGATCACATCATGGCATACACAGTACAGTATACACCAATACTGCCTATTTCATTCTAGTTTGATCCAACTAAAAAAAGTACGGCAGACATTTAATATTAAAAAAAAAAAAACACAACTCTCATTAAATATGTAAAAGCAAAACCTTTAAGCCATGGGTTCTTAACTTGGGGTCCATGGACCCCCAAGGGATCCATCCATGAATTTAGATGGGGGAAAAAAAAATCACATCTCTATTTTCACTAGCCTGTAACTGAAACATAGCATTTCCTTCACTTATAAATGCAGGTAATAAACATTATTCTGAGAAGGGGTCCATAGGCTTCACTAGATTGCCAAAACAGGTTCCCTGACCCAAAAGGTTAAGAACCCCTGCTCTATGAAGAAAAAGAATCTCTCTTTCTGGCTCTAGGAACCATGCCATGTTCCTTTGGTACTTCTCACTTCATCAACTTTCATCCTTTTTGGATGTACCACATTTGCAACAACTCTGACAACCCGACAGCCAGGGAGGAGTGAATAAAATGTCCAAAGTTGGCCACAGCATAAAGTTTTCACAAGTGCATATTATATATGCTATTCAGTCTATACTGACTACCCTACAGCTTATGAATGTAGAAAAGGAAGCGACTATACACGGGGTCAATCCATTTGTGGCCTAGATATTTCCGCAATTACCTCTCATCTATTCTTAAGGTTGGAGTTTTTCTCGTTTAGCTTAAAGGACCTGAGCAAGCTGGCTGTTTTCTGCAGAGGGTGCTCATATTTCCACATCTTATTTTCCCAATTTTATAGCGAACCAACCTTAAAGATAGGCTACACAGTTTACGGCAATTTTTTATTACCATCTTCTCAGTTCTTTTAATCACAGGATCTCAATTAGTTATGCACTTTAAAATTATGATTGTGTATCTTAATGGCTTACTACAAAGGATGCAAGACAGCATAAACAACTTTCCTCTACATCTGGAATAGCTTTTTGAAATAACTTTATAATTCAAAGGAAGCCAATGTCCATTTTTATTCAGGTGCCTTTTGAGCTCTCCTACTGTCTCCCGTTTGTCCTACCACTATTGCAGTTTATGACTAGATAAAAATTTTAGAATGACTCTAAGAACTCCACAAAGTATATTAGGCAAATCCCATTAAGTAAAGTTCCCAGAAGTATTAGGCCAGTCCTACCCAGACCTGCCTCCAATTCTTATAACTTGCTGTTTAATTGTTTTCAAGAGCTGAAACCAAGGCCTAACTCGTAGGAGATGTTAGTTGCTCTTAAAATGAAGTATGGTGTCCTGGAAAGGATACTGGACCTAGCATCAGCAAATTTCTGAGTTTAAATCCCACTTCTGATATGTATTAGCTATGTGACCATAAGCAAATATCTAACACCTTCTGAGCCTCACTTTCCTCATGTGTAAAATGGGGATAAAAATAACATGTACCTCACAGATTTGTGGTGAGAATTAAATGTGATAATGCATATAAAACACTTTACAAATCTTCAAAGTGCTATATAAATATTAGCTATCTCAATTATACTAACAGGCTAGAAGTAGAGGTCCTTAACCTACCCTCGTGATCCCTCATGGATCTATCCTTTCTGGGTCTAACCCCAAGCCTCACTTCTCCCTCCTTGTCCAGGGGATGTCTTCATTCTAGCACATCTCTCATGTCACTTTTTGTTCAGCTTGAATAAATCATTTGGTGGGGACAACATTTTGTTCAGTCCCTGGCTATTCCTCACACAAGACACGGCATCTCCCAGCTTAGGACATTTTCTCTGGTTGTCCCCCATCCCTGGAATGATTTCTTCTCATCTCTGCCTCTTAGAATTTTTGGCTTCCTTGAGCTTCCAGATAAAATCCTATTTTCTAGAGAAAGCTTTTCCCCGATCCTCTTTAATACCAGTGCCTTCCCTCTGAGATTATATCCAATTTACCTTGTTTACCGCTTGTCTGTACACAGATGTTTGTGTGGTGTTTCCCCTTATTAGACTGTGAGGTCCTTGGGAGCAAAGACTGTGTTTAGACTTTCTTTGTATCCCTAGCACTTAGTACCTAGCAGATAGTAGGCTCTTAATAAATGCTTGTTGACTTGACAAAGTTAAAGCAAATAGTTAAAATGAGGTTTCAGAATTCATTTTAGGTCTTTCTTTTTTAACAATCTATACTTCTGTCCCATTACTAATGATAATTAAACACTGTCTATATAAAGGAATTGTCCATATAAATATTTGCTACTAACTAAACAAAGTCTGATTCTGCTAAACGACGTCTTGACATCTATTTGTGTGTGCAGCATCATAATCTGGAAAGGAAATCACAACGAAAAACCACACTGGTGGCCTTCTATCTCCCAGATCAAAACAACAGTTTTTATTTAAACAGTTGTCATTGGGAGATACTCTGCTGTCACTGAAAGGATCAGAGTCAAAAATCAATTGCAATGTCTACTTTACAATCTTAAAAAAAAAAACATTAGAAAGACACACATGCCTCACTTAATTCTTACTAATTCTTTATATCTTTAGTATCTTTCTTTGTAAAACTTTACTTCTTTCCTGTGGTCCCTAATAAGTGTGGGGAAGGGAAAGGAGGCACAGATGCTGCTGGAAAGTTTGCCATCTTCCAAATTACTCAGTAGGCTTAAAGTTCCAGAGACAATATTCCTTTTCCACTCTCAATCCCTGAGAAATTGAGAAAAGGAATCTAGGGCATAGGAAATCCAGGGGGAAAGGGAGAAAGAGGAGGGGAAAAGTCTTGTCTTTCTGTTAAATGGGAACCCATTTATTCCATAGGGGAGAGGAAAAGAATCTTGACCAGAGCCAATCCCTTTCGATCTATGTTAACTGAGGACTCATTTTCTTGAGATGACCATAATACTGACCTTTGGGAAAAATGAAAACAAATTGCTAATAAGATTTTAGTTTCTCTAGGAGGTACCAGGCTTAAGTATTTTATTCTGTGCTACATTACAGCTAAGAGTACTTACATAGCACAGTGCCTGGCATACAGTAGGACTTAATAAATTGTAGTTTACTGAGTAAAACTTTCAAACCAAGTGCGATTTATATATATATGACACAGCTGCTACTCTTTGGGAGCTTTTGCCTCTCGCAAAAAGGAGCAAAAATTTTTCCCCATTTAAAAAAATGAAATGCTTCATTGGCCAAAAATGAATTGAGGTGCGAATGGTGTTGGTGGCAAGAAGAGTCCAAAGATCTTGGTTTCAGTCCCAGCCTCTCTCCTTATTACCTGTCTGCGAACTTGAACAAGTCTCTTTTTCTCATGGGCCACTTGTAAAACAAGACTAGATGACCTCTACAAACCTCTACTTTTGAGCTCTAAAAGTCTATAATTCTATTAATTTTGTAAACTTAAGAAAGGAAAAATAAAAGAAACTATAACAAGCCCTTTGCATAGTGAAATCTCTCAAAAACCACAAAAGCAACACCATTAAAATAGTGAATATCATATTAGAAATATAGAGAAGGTCACTGTGAAAACTTAAGCCTTTTAAAATGTCTTCCAAACCTAGTTCTGTTCATAGAAGCTGAGACTCAGGCCTGGACTTCTATATTTTTGAAAGCTATTAGAAATATATTATTATAAACATTATTTCCTACAAATACACACACAAAAAATTCAAGCAAATGACCAAAAGCAGTTATTTTTTACACAAAACCTTATAGCAAGAAATAGTTAAATTTTAAAACAGCATTAACATCACTTACTTGATTAGCATTCCTTGATTGGGTAGTAATTCCAAATGGATTTTTCCACCTTCCTGGGTCCTCAAATAGGCAAATTCTTCCAGCATGTCTATATCTGTAGGCCTAGGTTCAGGATTCACCACCACACTTTGCATATGATACAAGCAATAATAAATTAGCTCTCTAAGTAGCTAATGAATAAAGGAATACTGTACCTTTGAGCTAGAAATGACAAGGCCAAAGCCAAAGGACACTGGAATAACCTTTCTATATATGTAATAATTAAACAGCTTATCTACCCAATCTCTTTAGTAGTGGACCAACCTTTTCCACTATCCTAAATCTTCTCAAACAGAAGAATTTGCCTTCTCCATTACTGAAGAGAGGCTTCTCCCCTCAACTAGTATCTAAAAGATCATTTATTCTCTTAACCTTTATACCAGTCTCTGATGAGGCAGTGATTCTCATGCTACCTGCCTCCTGACAGAGAGGTAATAGATTCAGGGTGCATGGTTAAACATACATTTTTCTGGATATGGCCAATGAAGAAATTTATTTTGCTTGACTATGCATATTTGTTACAAGGTTCTTTCTCCATCTCCCATAGGGAGGGGGTGTGTTGGAAGGAGAGAGAAAACTGATTTCTGTTATTGAAAAAATAAAAACTTAACTAAAAAAAAGGTGTAGTATTTTTTACTAAGTCCATCCCTTCTACTTTCCTCTGGAAATCTGTATCATCAATTATTCTCTTTTTCTATTATCCTCTCTTTATCCCTGGACTTTTTTCTATCATCCTCTCTTTATCCCTACTACTTAAAAATAAAAAGCTCTCCTCTACTCTTAAAAAAAAATTTCACTTGACCCTTGAAGTTGGGGCCAGGTTGAAAGCTTAACAGAAGAGTTTATATTTGATTCTGGATGCAACATGAAGCCAATGGTGTTGAGCAGGGAAGGGCCAAGGTCAGATCTATATTTAAGGAAAAATCACTTTGGCAGCAGTGTATAGGATGAATTGGAGTGAGGAGATACTTGAGAGGCAAGGAGAACAGTTAACAGGACATTGCAATAATATAAGTGAGAGTGGGCAGCTAGGTGGCGCAGAGGATAGTCTCCTGAAGTCAGGAGGACCGGAGTTCAAATCCAGCCTCAGACCAAACACTTGATACCTACTAGCTGTGTGACCCTGGGCAAGTCACTTAACCCTAATTGCCTTAAAAAAAAAAATATAAGTAAGAGGTGATGAGGACCTGAACTAAGGCAGCAGATGTGTAATTGGAAGGAAATAGTCTGATTTGAGAAGCACTGCAGACTTAGAAATGGCAAGATTTGGCAACTGTTTGAATTTATGAGGAAAGAAGAGTTGAGGATAATGTTGAAATTATGAACTTGGGAGACTGTGTAAAGATGGTGGTACCTTTAATAGAAATAGGAAAATTTGGAAGAGATGAGGGCTGAGGGGGAAGCTAATGAGTTGTTTTGTGCATGTTTAGTTTGAAATGTGTCTGGGACACCTGGTTTGAAATGTCTGATAGGCAGCTGATAATGTGAAACTCAAGCTCAGGGGAGAGACTGGGGCTGAATATAAAGAAATGAGTCATCTGCATAGGGATGATGATTAAACCAATGGGAACTGATGAAGTTACTAAGAGGAAGAAGCGGGTCTGGGCAAAACTTTGGGAAGCAGCCTTCATTAAGGGGAGTGATCTGGACTTTGAGAAAGCAAAGGATACTGAGAAGGCAAGAGAAACCAGGAGAGAGCAGTATCACAAAAATCAACAGAGGAGAGAGTAGCCAGGAAGAGAGTGCTTAACAGCATTAAATGTTGAAGCAGATAGATCAACTGAGGAAAGGCTATCACATTTGGCAATTAAGAGACCACTGGTAGCTTTATAGAAAGTATGTCCAGTCCAGTGCCTACCATATAGCAGAAGCTTAGTAAATGCTTGCTGCGTGGATGCAAGAATTAACTTCAATTTAAAAAAGCTCATGAATAACAACAAACATGCAAAAACTGAGGTAGCTGTTAAAGAAGGTAATGAAGGAATGATGAGTAGCTTAACAACATCTTTTAGGGGATGGATACTCTATGTCAGGAATGGGTACCACTGGGCACAACAGTTAATCACATTTCAAGGGATAGCCAATATCCTAGCAAATGACAAAACTGGTATATTGTGGCTAGATGCAAGGAAGACAGCCACCCCTTGATTAAAAGCAGTTACTGTGAAGAGCATGGGCTGGCTGTAGTGCATGCACTCACAGACTACACGTCCCAGCATGTGAGTGAAGAGTACTGATGCTTCTTATTAAAAGATGACCTTTGGATCACTGCTCCGACATCCTTTACTCCTTCTTTCACATCCTATACTTTCCTGCTTTTGTGCACACTGTTCTTTAAGCCTTTAATGCTTTCCTTTTTATCTCTACTTCATATGTTCCTATGTATCCTTTAAAACCCAGTTCACCTGCCACTTCTTCTATGTAATGTAGCCTTTCCCATTGCCCCATAAATAATCTTTCCTTTCTTGATCATCTAACACCTCTTTTATGCAATGATCACATTTTGTTTTGTATTACAGTTACATTAATGTGTCATTCCCTACACTGGACTGTAAGCTCCATGAGAGCAGGGACCATGTTTTTATTCACCTCTGTATCTTCCCTTTTAGTCAACTGTCTGTACTTTAGAGAACAGGTTTCAAACTAGAAAGCAGCCAGTATTACCTGAACCAGATTAAAATGTAACTGAGATATGTTTAACAAAGTTTATGTTAACTTGTGGTTTTCTAAATCAATATGTGGCCTGCAGAGATCGGTTTCTATTTGAGTTTGACATCATTGCTCTAGAGCAGCTTAATAAATGTTGAAGATAAGACAATCTTTTTCACATCTTTGTCCTATTTTCTCTATTCTTCTTCAGTGATGGTTTTCCAGAAGGGACTGATGAGAATGAGGTGTAAAACTAATTTCTAAAAATTCAGTGCTAAATAAAATACACAATACAAAAGTCATTCTTGAAAAAGAATCTAAAAATTGGCAGAGAGGGCTCCTTAGTATGAAAAAAGGATACTTGTAACATAGTTGAAAAAATTCTCATACTGAAAGTTGCCTTGCTGACAAATTTTATTGACAGCTTTCAAAAACAGGTTTTCTCCACGTGGCCACTCTTGCTGAAGCAACACGATTACATGACCCAATGCCATATCATCCCTGTTATCCGTGAAAGCTCTCAACTGTAAGACAAGGATTTATGCCAAGCAAAAAAAAGAAAAAAAAAGTATATGAAAAGTCATTTAAAAAATACCATCTTAACGTACCCTTGTTTCATACTATAAACTCTATGATAAAAGATACCTACAGAGTATCTGGGAACAAAGCAGTATACTCCCACTTACTGTATGAGTTGAACAGGATCCACTTGTTAAGTTGTATACTCTGAGACTATAACACTTTAACTTTCTATTCCCACAGAAAAAACTCTCTAGAGGGCTCCCCATAAGAACATTAAAACAGAGGCTTTGTCTTGTTATACGAGGTCTCCAGAGGTTGTCAAAGGGAGAAAAATTCACAAGACCACTAAAAACAGCAACTTATTCTAAAACAAATCAGGTAATAATCACTCTATTTCATCTAAGGAGAAAAAAGAACCAAAAACATGATGTATGTTATTTCATCTTCAGCTCATCCATATAAATGCAGATATAATACAGGGCCACGACCCACTGATGGTAGTCCATACATGCTTTCTTTAAAAAAAAAAAAAAAAAAAAAAATCTACCTTTATATTATAGAATTGACATTTAGAAACCATGCAGGAAGTTTCTGCTAAGAAGTCAGTTTGTCAATCAATAAACATTTATTAAGCGCCTATTAAGTTCCAGGCTCTGTGCTAAGGGCTGGGGATACAAAAAGAGGCAAAAGACAGTCCCTAACTTCAAGAAGCTCACAGTCTAGTGGAAATAGATTCTCTCTCTCAATCTAAAGAAGCACGAAATTATAATCTGAATGTCTGAACTAGAAGGGGCTTAATGGTATCCTGTCCAGCCCCCTTCTCACTAAAATGAGGAAAATGTGGTGCTGAGAAGTAAAGTGATTAGCTCAAATTGAGAAAGTATCACCAGCAGCAGAACTGAAACTGAACTCCAGGACTCCCAACCAACCTAAGAAAGGCAGCAGGCCCTTCCCTCCTGAGGCTGCTTCTCCAAATCAGAGCAGTTACCATATATGATGTTACCTTTGAAGACTATCACCTCAACTGACTGAAGCATTAAGTTTTTTTTGTTTTGGTGAGGCAATCGGGGTTAAGTGACTTGACAGGGTCACACAGCTAATTAGTGTCAAGTGTCTGAGGCCAGATTTGAACTTAGGTCCTCCTGACTCTAAGGCCAGAGCTCTATCCACTGCACCACCTAGCTGCCCCCTCATTAAATTATCAGTAACCTGGGTAATTCCCATTAATACTCCAAGCCCCTGAAAGTTCTGGGCTGCAGCCTTTGCTCCAGAGGTAGCTTTACCATTAAACTGCTATTGAGTATGTAATAGAAATTTTGGCTCTGTTATTCACTACTTAAGCCAAGTCACTTATCCCTGACAGACCTGTTCCTTCTTACTTTAGAGATGAAGGATTCAGAATAGATGATCTTTAAGGTTTCTAACAGATACAGCACTCTGGGATGTAAGCAAATAACACTGGGAAGGGATCCCCTCCCTCCTCGCCGCCAGCAAATTATGATGTGAAAAGTACATCTTTTATTTCTAAATTTTAACATTTTAAAAGTAACATGCAAAGATTGAGACATTTTTTGGACATGGCCAATGTGGGGATTTGTTTTGCTTGACTATACAGATTTATAACAGGGGCTTTGTTTTTCTTGTTTTCTCAATATGAAGTGGAAAGTGGGAGGGAGAGAATGCAAACTTTAAAATAAACCTGATTTTTAGAAAAATATTAATATCCACAAAAAATCTTTTCTTTGGAAGAAAATTATTTCTTCCTTAGAGAAATGTTCTTCTTTGTACATAACTGGATAAAATACACATGTAATTAAATGTTATAGAATATATTTGTTCTACTGACTTAACATAATAAAAAATTTTTAAAAATTACAAAATATCTTAAATTAAGCAAGAATCCCAATGAATATCTTTAGGCTTACCTTAAAACAGGCTAACATTAAATGGAGACAATAAGGCATAATAGCCTTATTAGTACAAGGCAGAAGTTTCAAATCTGAACCTAAAAATTAAAAAAAAAAAAAAAAAACATTTGTTAGCTTAAACAAACGCAACTTTATGATGCAAATATTTAAGATGTTTTTGGTCAAAAAGATGAGAGAAGTCACAATTTTAAGGACATACAGCTCTTAACTATCTATGGTCAATAGGAGACTGATAACTGAACTCCAATTCAAAAGCCAACCCTGGTCCCATCTGAGCCTTTTAATAGGGGTATAGTTCTAAATTAAAAAAAAACTTTTTACAAGTAACAAAAAATAGTTTTATTTTCTTTTCTCCCTAGTCCCAAATTCTGCTGAAATCACAAATGAGCTAGCTACATGGCACGCCAAAGTAGGAAGGATGAAGCAGCAATAAAAGAAGTTAGCCTAAGAGTTAGCCTATGTTTTACATCCAGCAGTATATACTCAATGTAAATAACATGTTCAAGTACTTTTAGAACATACAGACTTTTTTTGGGGTAGGGCTTCTTAAAAAAATAAAATTTTTGTTGATATTTTATGTTTCTTATATCACCACAGTATCTCATGTATGTAACCTTGCCCCACCTCCTCACAGAAAGCCATGTCATAAGACAAACAGTATTTTCCAGAAAGGAAAAAAAAGTCTGAAAACACGCACAATGTGTTATGTCTGTGGATCTCCCACCTCCACAGAGAGTTAAGGTTGGGGATGTCCTCTCATATTTCTTCATTTGAATTCCAGTTAATCTGTATAATTTTGCTACATTTACTTTTCAATTTTTGGTGTGTCATTGTTCTTTCCATTTACAATGTTGTACTTGCTGGCTCTCCTTACTTCATTGTGCATGGGTTCATATAGATCTTTCTATGCTTCTCTGTATTCATCACATATCATTTCTTACAGCACAAGAATATATTCCATTACTTTTCTGTACCACAATTTGTTTAGCCACTCCCCAACTGATGGGCATCTACTCTGTTTTCAGTACTTAGCTATCACAAAAAGGGCTGTTATAAATATTTTGGAGTATATGGATACTTTCTTTCCCCCTTTAAATCAATAGTTTCCCTGGATATAAGCCCAGTAATGGAATCTTGAGCTTAATGGGTATGGACATTTTATTCACTCTATTTGCATAATTTCAAATTGCTTTCCAAAATGGTTATACTTCTTCATAGCTCTACCAGCAAAATATTATTTTTCCACAACCCCTCCAACATTGACTATTGCCATTTTTTGTCATTTTTGCCAGTTTGCAGAGTGTAAGGTAAAACCTCAGGGATCTTTTGATGTGCATTTCTTATTAGCAATTTGGCACATCTTTTCTTGTGGTTGAGAATACTTTGCAATTCTTCTTTTGAGAACTGTTTATTCATATCCTTTGACCATTTATCTACTGGGGAGTGGCTATTAGTCTTACATAAAGATATCTGTTAATTGTTTATATATCTTGGATATTAAACTTTTATCAAAAAAACTGATACAAAGATTATTTTCCCATTTGACCACTTCCCTTCTTATCCTAGATGCATTAATGTGCCTATGCATCTTTTCAGCTCAAATTTCCTCTTCTGCTGTAAACATTATATTATGTTCCTTCCATTACTTTATGTTAATCTTTTTTTTTTAAGGTCACATTTTCAGTGGCTCCCTTCTCCTGATTCTGATCCCCTCTTCTTGTCTGATACCCCTTTCCCTTTAGGATTTTATTAGTTTCCCTTTTCTCTCCTGATTTTATGTATGTTTCTCTCCTCTTCCCCCTTTTCCTCCTAGTAGACATCCTCTTCCACTCCTCCCCTTTAGCTAGTCCTGTTCCTGAGATTTTAAATTTAATTTTTTGCACCCCTGTCCAAAAAAGGATTTCCCTCACTCTTTTCATTAACCATCTTCCCTTGCTCCTTACTCTATTTTTTTTTTTTTTGGCAATTGGGGTTAAGTGACTTGCCCAGGGTCACACAGCTAGTAAGTGTCAAGTGTTTGGTCTGAGGTCGGATTTGAACTCAAATCCTCCTGACTTCAGGGCCTGTGCTCCATCAACTGCACCACCTAGCTGCCCCCCTTGCTCTTTACTCTAGACTCTTGTTCTCTGACTCATGACCAATAATTATCTGGTCTTTCTCACACAATCAAAATGTCCAAAATATCCATTCTGGCTTCTCCCTTCTAGGTGCTTTTTGCCACTACTTTTAGGGCTTGTCCCATGGATTTCTCTTTTCCATTGTGCCTCATCCTCAGAACAATGCCAATTACTGCAGATATCAGAAAGGACATTGACCTACAGTAGGGTCTATGACCCATCACAGATCTATACCTTACCATATTGTCCCTTTTGCTGTCCCACTCCTCCAGGGCATCCAACTCCCCCATAACCAGGACAAGTAGACTTTTCAAACAACAAATTCCTCAGGTCTGATCAAGCATAAGGTCTTTATCTCCCTTCAATAACCCTTTCTCTCTCGCCTTTAAAATAGTATTTTATTTTTTCCACTTATGTGTAAAGACAATTTTTAACATTCATTTTTAATAAAATTTTGAGTTCAAAATTTTCTTCCTCTCTCCCTACAGACGGTCAGCAATGTGATATAAGTTTATACATGTGCAATCATGTAAAACCGATTTCCATATTTGTCATGTTGTGGAAGAAGAAATAGTTTGCAAAACAATTCTGGAAAAAACAATAAAGTTAAAATAGTATGCTATTTAATGAGTCTGAATTCAGACTCCATCAGTTCTATCTCTGGATGTGGATAGCATTTTCCATCATGAGTCTTTTGGAATTGTCTTGGATCATTGTATTGCTGGGAGGAGCTAAGCCACTTATAGTGGATCATCACACAATGTGGCTGTTACTGTGTACAATGTTCTCCTGGTTCTGCTCACTTCACTCAGCATCAGTTCATGTAAGTCTTTCCAGGTTTTTCTGAAACTTGCTTGATCATCATTTCTTATAGCACAATAATATTCCATTACATTCATATACCACAACTTGTTCAGCCATTCTCCAATTGACGGACTTCCCCTCAATTTCCAATTCTTTGCCACCACAAAAAGGACTGCCACAAATATTTTTGTACATGTGGGTCCTTTTCCCTTTTTTATGATTTTTTTTGGGATATAGACCTAGTTGTGGTATTGCTGCATCAAAGGGTATGCATAATTTTATAGCCATTTGGGCATAGTTCCAAACTGCTCTCCAGAATGGTCGGATTGCTTCACAACTCCACTAGTGCATTAGTGACTGACCATCTCACCTCACTCATAGGAGCATTTATTAGTGGAACCTCCTCCAAAGGAAGGTCTCTTTCCTTTCCTACCTTTTCAATCTTCCCTACCCTTCCTCTTCATCCAGTCCTTTGTAAGCTGTTTTCTTTCTGAGACCACAGAGGTCATCTTTCCCTCACTGCTAGCCCCTGAATTGGCCCTGGCATATCATTCACTCCTCTCTATCTCCCTCTTCTCCTCTCCCTCTTTATGTACCCTCCCATGTTGAAATATAGTTTCACAAAAAAAGCACTGATTCCTCTGTAGGCAGCGTGTTGATAGGTTCTGCCCATAATACTCTCTATCCACCTCTCCACTGTTAACTCTACCAGATTCCTTTCCAACTCTTCTTTATCCCACATATAGACTTTTTAGATGATTTTTTTTTAATCTAGGTAGCACAGTAGATTGAGTATTAGATATGTAGTCAGGAAGAACTGAATTCAAATCTAGCCTCAGATACTAGCTGTGTGACCCTAGGAAAGTCTCGCTCAGCTTCCTCGTTTGTAAAATGGGGAATAATAATAATAACGATAGCACCTACTTCTCAGGGTTACTGTGAGGATAAAATGAGATAATATTAGTAGAGTGCTTTGCAAACCTATAAATGCTACCTATTATTATTTCAGCCATTATTAATAGGATAGTAGTCACCAAGGGAAGCATAACATGGATTATCTATAACCCTAGCTATCAAGGCCCTTGGACTTCACAGAAAAATACAGTCACACTCATTTAGTAGACCTCAGAAATACATATACAGTATGGAAGCTCACTGGCATAAGTACCACACATGTAAAATAGTCTTCCAAATACCATCCTTATTACTTAATGTGTTCAAAGGGATCACAAACTTTAAGAAGTGTCCATGGGGGGTGGTGGTGGTGTTGTCAGATTTGTGATTTCATTGGTAGAAACTCCCCCCAAGAATGCAGTTGTCAATGCAGACCAGCAGCACGGCTGTGATTTGTAATCTTAGAGAGTTGCTTCAAACACAGAGAAATCAAGTGCCTTGATGATGGTCACAGGGCTAGTAAATGTCAAAGGTGGAACCTGAAGTCAGGTCTTTCTGACACTAAGAATGGTCCTTTATCCACCATATCCAACACTACTTCTCTCTTTTCAGAGAGGTATGGCATGATAGACAGAGTCCAGAAAACCTGGGTTTAAATCCTACCTCTGACACATACTAGCTATGAGAACTTGGGCAAGACATTTAATCTTCATATGTCTCTAGTAACTTACTAGGACTTACTAAGTCACAGATGAGTTGTAAGCTGTAAAAAAAATTAAGGGAATTTAAATACACAAAACTGTCAAGTCTTGTAGGACTAATAATAATGTTATTTTACTAATAATTTTTTTTTAAGGCAACTGGGGTTAAGTGACTTGCCCAGGGTCACACAGCTAGTAAGTGTCAAATGTTTGGTCTGAGGCCAGATTTGAACTCAGGTCCTCCTGACTTCAGGGCCAGCGCTTTATCCACTGTGCCACCTAGCTGCTCCATTAATAAATGTTAAAAAGCATTCTTAATTCCCTTGAGACCTAAAATTAAACAAAAATAATATCCAAACTTAAATTTTCAACCTTACCTTTTCTAAACTTAGATTTTACTTTAGAAGGTTCCTCATGAGGTTTGCCTCCATCTTGAATGGGAAGTACCATGTAACACATAAGATCCAGAATTTTTTCACATGTCAACTAAACAGAAAAAAAGTGTATATATTTACATAAATATGTCTACATATATAGTCACATGTAAATACATGCATATATATTAATCTGAAGCTGTCCTAAAAAAAGACTCAAATTACATATCAGCAGTGCAAAAATCAAGGGAAACACAGGGTAAAAAAATGTATATCTGAAGGCTTTGGCCCCATCCCATAATAAATGTGTATTCTCTTTATGGGACTATCACACTGTTTATGAGGAAACTAAGACTAAAATTAAATCAGTCTAGTTTTCCTCTTTGAGGGAACAACATCCATCCTTTCGAGTAACAATGCCAAAACATAAAAATATATAAGCCAAGAGACCAACAAATGTTTACTGACTGCTTGATATGTAGGTAAGATTGTACTATTCAAATATATGTAAATCAAAAAACTTTCACATTTCTATAGCAATCTAATAAGATTTTAAAAGTATTTTTCTCACAATGATTTAATGAGGTAGGCATTTATTCACAGAAGACATACAAAATATGAGCTAGTGTGTAGCAGGAACTATACATGCTCTTGGAATTCAGCAAAAGAGAATCCAGTGCAGACTAAAATTGAAGAGCAAATTACATGGAAGGGATGAGATGTGAAATAGCCTTTTGAAGGGTGGACAGGATAGAAAGGAAAAGTATCTGGTTGGTTTCCCAACCTCAAGTCTCTTCCTACTCCAGTCTACCCTCCACTTAGCTATCAAATTAATCTTTCCAAAGTGCAGGTCTGACTATGTCACCCCTCCTCCTCAATAAATTCTAGCAGCTCCCTACAGCATGCAGGATCAAATATACAACCCCTTATCTATCATTCTAAGTCCTTTATAATCTGGCCCCTTCCTGCCTTTCCAGTTTTCTTATACCTTACTTGCACCATCCCATCCCCTCATGTACTCAGTGATTCAGCAGTACTAGCCTCTTCCTTCCCTCCTGCCTTCTTAGTAAGTGGCAAAGGCAGGACTCAAACCTAGACTCCATGACACAAAATCCAGTGCCATTTTTACTACACAATGGTGCCTCCCTGATAAGTACAATCACCTGATTCAATTCAACTCCAAGTTCTAGCAAACACCTATTATTATTACTGTTGTTGTTAATGATAATAATAGCTAATATTTATATAGCATTTACTATGTGCCAGGCACTATGCTAATCACTTTACAATGATTATCTCATTTGAGCTTCACAACAATCCTGCATGGTAGGTCCCCATTTTACAGATAAAGAAATTAAGGCAAACAGAGGTAAGTGACTTGCCCAGGCTCACACAGCTAGTGAGCGTCTGAGGTTAGATTTGAACTCAGGTCTTCTTAACCTCATGCCATATATTCCATCCTCTGCAACACAAGCTGCCTATAGGCATATCAGAAAACAGGGCTATAATGTTGAATGGTTAAGGCAGGAAGTGAGAATGCCAGTTCTCAGTTTGGAGTAATTGAAAGAGTATTGGATTTGGAATCAGTGGACTTGGGTTTAAATCTCCTCTCTGTTACTATGTGACTTTGAGTAAGTCATTCAACCTTTTTGGGCCCCACTTTCCTCATCTATAAACTGAGGGACTGGACTAAATATCCTCCAAGGTCTCTGATCCTATGAGTTTCATCTTGAACTAGTTAACAATATGAAATGATTATTCCCTCTCTAAATTTCATCCTTTACCCTTTAAGGGCTCCAGTCTTACCTACTCAAGGAAGTATTATTCTTCATAGACTACTTTAGCCAACCACAGTGATCTTTCCCTTCTCTTATCATCAATTACATTCAGAGACTAACACGTGACTTTTCATTTGAAAAGTATCTTACGTGGATTTCTAATGGTTTCAAGTTGTTTCAAGTGGGGCATCTGTATCCCCCAACTAAGTTATAAGCTTCTTAAGGGCAAGGATCATGTTGTCTTATACTTCAATGTTCCCCAATCAATCAATAAACATTTACTAAATACCCACTAAAGGCCAGACACTGTGTTAAGTGCAGGAGATATAAATACAAGACAAAAAAGGAAGTCTTTGCCCTCAAGAAGATCATAGGTTCATTAAACACTTGGTTAACTGAATGGCATAATTAAAGAACCATTTTAAGAAGATATACTCTGAGGTGACTGAAAGGAAGAGAGACCAGAAACAAGGAAATTAAGTAGAAGCAGGTAAAGCAGTCAATATATGAATTTAAAGGAATCTGATGTAGGTTGGTATTAGTGGGAACAGAAAGGACAGGAGCAATCTGAAAGATAATGTGAAGCAAGAATCCAAAAACTGGTGATGTATTAGATATAGGTAATGAAAAAGAACAGTCAAAGATGATTTCAATGTTTTAGGTCTAAAGGCCTAGAACTTTGTAAAGACGCAGTTAAACTAAGTGAGAAAAATAACATTGTCTGACAACGTAATAGTGCCAGAAATGGTTAAATGCATTTGTGGGTATGTTCAGAAAACACACGGTACTTACTCTGTACTCCCCAAGAGCAAAGTGACAAGTTGCTAACTGGATGAGTGCCCTTTGATGCTCTAGTGTTCCTTGTCCAGTAATCTGCTGTTGAGGATGTGATCCCTGAAGAGCGGCTAAGTGATGTAGGCTGGCTATTGCCTTTTTATACTGCCCCTTAAAAGCCACAAAAGGTGGAAATAGTATTTATAGAAAAGGATAAAAACCTTATTTTATAAAAAATTTCCAGCATCAATCAGGTAGAAATAGCCTAGTAATTGTAAATAACTGGTTACGCTTTGACCTTCTGGTGAGTCGCAAGGCAGTTCTGGAATGCCATTATTTATAGCTACACAGAGTTTATAGAATCTCACCTAAAAGGCATAGAGGTTTTCTCTTCTAGACTCAATGAGTCTTACAGTTTAATATAATCACATAACCTCTGGAAAACTGTAATTACCACTTCTAGCCTTTAGGGGGTATAAGCCACCAAAGAACCAAAGATCTGAGATCAAACACAATCTCCAAAATGAGTTTATGCTCTAAGAGACACAAATGTAAAAGTTAGTCAGAGCAAGTACAATTACTATCACCATCTTCTTTACATGTGGTCATTCACACAAAGAAAGAGAAAATCAAATGACCATTAAAACAATTTCTTCCTTTAAGTTATCATTCCTTAATTATTCATTCACCTTTGTACTTCTGACTTTTTTCTCCATTTTATTTAGATCATTTACTTTCCTTATTTTTCTGTAAGCCAGAGAACCTTTATAAAATTAGTTAAAATGATCCAAGTCCATATGAACCTCAGCTCTTTAAATTATTTAATTATATTTATATATAATATAAAATTATATTATTAAAATTATTTAATCATTAATTATTTAATAAATATTAATTATTTAATTACAAACATAATAAACTTAATTGTCCTTCCTCCCTGCTCTCCTCACTATTGCCAAGCACAATATTCTTCTTCTACCTTATTCTTTGATCATTTACTTTCCTTACTTTAAGATTAGATGATTCAGGTCTAAGATCACAAAGGCCATACCTCAGCAGATAAAGGTCTAGAAAGTCACTCTTCTACTTCAAAAAAACCCCCAAGGTTTTTTTTTGTGATAGGTTTAGGGCAGTTTGTTTTTTCCTCACAGTGGAAAGATATTTATATTTATAGTTATAGTTATAGATAACAAAAGATTTATATATTACTGTTCACATGAATGGAGAACTCTGTATCAATGGACTATACTTATCTCACCTATGAATGGGCAATATTTAAAAGTAAATGTAGATCATTTGATAGTATAACAAAATCCTGCACTCATTAAAATACAATAGAAGCAAAATCTGTACAAATGGAATTTAGTATGGTTCATTTTACCTGATAGATAATCATGTCAGTGAGAAAGATGCGTAGCCAAAGCCAGGTATCTGTTTTCCATGCTAAACATATTCTTGTAAATTCTGTGGGAAAAAAGGAAATTTACAGAAAAGAATATGATTATTTAACCTTGATTTCTTTCTTTCTTTCTTTCTTTCTTTCTTCTTTTTTTTAAGGCAATTGGGGTTAAGTGACTTGCCCAGGGTCACACAGCTAGTAAGTGTCATGTGTTTGGTGTAAGGCCAGATTTGAACTCAGGTCCTCCTGACTTCAGGGCCGGTGCTCTATCCACTGCCCCACCTAGCTGCCTCTAATCTTGATTTCTAAAGCAACATCTAAAAGTCTGATTGGTCATACAGGGAAATAAAGAACAATAATACTAAACATTTTAATTTCTATTCACTTATCTTTCTAAATATGTTGTTGCTTTTACAGAACTGTTTTCATTCAGGAAAAATTACAATACACAATGATCCCAAATTATCTTCCAAATTTAAAATTTACAGAACACTCTTACAGAAATGTTACATTTACATTTTACTAAAATTTTAAGCACGCGAAGGAAATTGTGGGAGACAAAAAATAAATGCTCGTCAATTAATACATGTGTGTGTTCAAAAAAATTTTACTTTTTTTTCTTTTTTTTTTTTTGGTGAGGCAATCAAGGTTAAGTGACTTGCCCAGGGTCACACAGCTAGCAAGCGTCATGTGTCTTCGGCCAGATTTAAAAAAATTTTAAAGGACATGCTGCTTCAAAATTTCAGAATGGGCTAGCAATCTGATCACACATTCACACTAGCATTTTACCACTGCCACAGACAGCTATGTGAGCCAAAGGCCTATATAGCCAGTCCCCAGTTTATGAATAGGCCATATTCCAAAAGTCTGAAGGCGGGTTTTTGGAAATCAGGTCACCCACAAAATCAATATGATAAATGATGGCTGGCATCCTACAAAAGCCTACTTATCCTATAGTGGACTAATAACACTACAACAAAAAAACAACCATATGCAATAGTGTTTGTACAGGCAAATAAATAAATGAGTAACTTTGAGAAAAGGATTAAGTATATATTCATCCTGATAAGATAATTCCCATCATTCTGCCTGCTTTTGGAGTTGCTTTCATTGAGCCCAAGAAATACGGCTTTACATCCTAATATTTTTATTCGGCTACAAAAAGTACTTTTAGCCACTTGATAACAGTTCACTGAACATTAAAAATAACAGAATAATAGTAGGAGTGACTTGTTCTTGGACCATTTGCATCCACTCCATGGAACAAGACAATGATGATGACGATGATGAAAACAAGTATTAATGATAGCTGGTATTTATATAGCACTTGAAAGTCTGGAAAATATGTACATTATCTCATTGATCCTTAGAATAACTCTGTGAGGTTGGGATTACAGGTGTTAGTCACTCCCACTTTATAGATAAAGAAACTGAGGCTCAGAGTGGTCAGAGGACTTGCCCATGATCACACACTGACAATGTGACAGAGACACAATCCAAACCCAGATCTTCAGAGCTCCAAGTCCAGCACTCTATCCACTACACCATGCTTCCTTCTGAAACATGTTCCACAGCTGCACAGTTCCAATCTGATATTCCAGGAATCCATCTACCTCTTACCCTAGCAATGGGGCTGGTGACACAAAGGATGGAGAACCACCAAGGTGAGCTGGAGATTCTAACACAATGAAGCAAATTTTACCTCACCAATGCCAACTGATACTTGGTAGGACAAAATTTATAACTAGAATATGGCTCTAGAGTATGCCTTATTAAAAAGAAACACCTTAGACTGGGGTTGGGGGGAAGGAAATGGAGTAGAATTATATTAAGAAGATATATTCATGTGAGGAAATCCAGGAAAAGGATGGAGTGGGGAAGAATGGGCATCAAGGTAAGGAAAGTTTGGGTAAAGATCTATGGAGGAAAAAACAGAAATGATATTGTCTTGGGAATATATCATGGACTACCTAGACAGGAGGGAATAGATAAAAAATTACAGAAATGGATTATAAGCTATGCGTGGAACATACGCATGCTATGGTAGTGATGGCATATTGTTATCATGTGGACATCTTTTGGTGCTCTCTTTCAAAATCAGAGTAATAATTCTTTGGCCTACTTAATGATAATTTCATTATTCAAAAGCGGTAGATAAAGCAACAAGCAGAAGTGCTCTTTGATACTTAGTTCTCACCACCAAGGTAAAGTTGGCTGGTGAAGTAGAAATGAGTGGACCTTTAGGGGAAGTGCCCACTCCATCTCAGAATTCATCCAAAGAAGAGAGGGAAGATGGGCTGATTCTGACAAGCACCCTAGATTTTAGGAGAACAAATGTCAAAGCATTCAAAGAAAGAAGAAACAAGATTATATGACTAAAAGTTTTACAGGGGAAGTTAATTCAGGATTTATGGAAGTTCTCAAGCATGAAATTCTAAAAACAAATAGAAAATCAATTCTGATGAGGAGGAAAAAGGGGAACTATCTATAAAATTACAGACAGTGAACATTTTATCCTACCTATTCCTCAACCTATTTTAATGGAAAAAACAAAAACAAAAAACAAAAAACACCACAAACAAACAAGACAAACCAAACCAGAATAAACAAGCAAGGGCAGTTAATGGAGGATGAACATAAAAGTACGATACTATAGTATTTATACTCTGCAATGGAGAATGCTGTAAGAATAATGTAATGATAGAAAAAAATCAGAAAGAGTTGAACTTGGTAAGGAACGCAAAAGATGAGAAAAAAGACAATTTTTAAGGAAAAATAAAATGATTGGATGGAGATGGCAGAAGACAATTATCAGCAACAACTTTTATCTTGCCTGTCTTCTCTGCCCAGGATCTTTGCAAAAGAATGGACAGAACAACGTGGATAATAAAGAGAAGAAACCTAAAAGTAGTGAAGAGAGCACCTAGACGTCCTCAAAGAGTTCAAGTCACCAGGTCCAAGACACAGAAAGAATCTGATGTTTTGACTGCTGAGTCACTATCAGCAATGCCTGAAATGGGAAAGACACTATGAGCCTGGAGTAGGGTGAAATATTCTAATTTTCAAAAATATGAAAGAAGGTAAAGTCTTCAAATTATAGATTAGTGACCATGACTTTGATTCCTGGTAAAATTCTAGAACATGATATTAATAAAGAAACATCTATAAAAGAAAGCAGTAATCACTAAGAAATAAAGTAAATCATGCCACATTTACTTCATTTCCCTTTGAAAAATGTCAGGGAATTTGTATGTCAAGGAAATTCTGTAAGTTGGAATCTAGTTTACCAAGATTTTGGTAAAGCATTGAACAAAAGTTTCTCATACTGTTCTCATGGACAAGACAGAAAGATGTGGACTGACAACAGGAAAATAAGTGGGAATCTGTAATTAGTTAAATAACCATACCAAAAAGAATAAATATTATTGGGTCAATATTACCATGGAAACTGGCATCTAAATGAATCTGTCATTGACTCTGTAATAGTAAACATTTTTATTAATAACCTGAATTAAGGCATTATCAAGTTTACAAATGACATAATACTTGAAAGGAAAACTAATGTGTTATACAACAGGATCCACAAAAACGTCAACAAGCTACAGTTCTGGGCTGAATGTAACAAGATGAAATTTAAGAGGGATAAATGTACAGTCCTGTACTTTGGTCCCAAAAATTAGCTTCATAAGTGTAAGAAGGAAGAAACATGGCTAGATAGCATTTGATCTGAAAAAAGATATGGGGATTCTGGTGAACTGCAAGCTCTGTAAGAATCAAATATGATGGAGCAATAGTGTACAGAAAAAAGTAGGTGATAGTCCCACAGTATTCTTCTCCGATCAGACTAAATCTGGAGTATTGTGTTGAGCTCTAGGCACAATAGTTTAAAGAATTCACTGGCAAGCTGGGCAACACCCAGAGTATGGTGGCCAGGACAGTGGAGGATATCCTTAGATCTTATACAAAGATTGGTTGAAGAATCTTAGAATATTCCATCTGGAGGAGTTTAGGAGGGATACCAAGTAACAGCTGTGCAAGGGAGGCCAGTAGGTGAATAGTATTATTGGTTATACTGTGATGTAAAAGAAGGAATCATTCTGCTTCCAAAAAATTCAGTAAAAATGGTCATGGTCAGGAAATCCATGGTAAAGGAATCTGTAAACAATGTTCAGCAATTCTACTTTTCACTACAATATAAACCTTTCCCTCTACCTTATTTTCATAAGCTGCTCCCAACTCCACCTCCACCCGAAATGGCAGGTTACAATTATAGATATGCCTATTTTTAGGAAAAAGTGTGGGTAAAGGTGTGAAGCTCAAAGTATTAAGCATTTATTCTATTGTATATTCAACCACATATGTCCTGGAAGAGCCATCAGAGAATAAGAAAGAACAAAAGACCATAGCAAATAGGGAAAAGAATTGGAGGGGGAAGGACAAAAATATGAAAGTGTTTATACAACAAACACTCTTGAAAATCATCATGTACAGCCAAGAAATAGCATTTTAAAACCACAAAGCAACATTAGCAATGGATGATTTCTGTTCAAAAATGAAAAAGGCCAATCACTGTACAGCCCCAACTAGGCACTGTTGAAATATCACACACAAGCAGTACAATGTGAGAACATTCCTTACCTTTATCAAGGAAATCCAGGGAATAGAGCAATTCCCAGCTATCACGTGCCAATTTGAAACTTTCCAGGACTTCAACTGAATTGACAAGCTCTGCTTTATTAACTACAATGTGCCGGCCTCTTCCTTTCCCTGAACATTCTTCATCATCAGAACTCTGCTTTAAAAAAATATGAATAATGTATTTAATTCAACCTTCTATAACTAACATCTATTCCATATTACTTTTTCAACAAATGTGTTGCTCTTATTTCTGGATATTGCAAAGATAGCACATTATAGATTAGAAACAGAGAAGATTAGATAAGAGGCTAATTTCAATTCTTCAAAGATTTATTAAGTTCCTAATGCATGGTTTCATCATGATTAACTCTGTGTCTCTAATAATAAAATCATGCTGAGGGAACAGAGGACAGGAGTGGAGAATGAGAGCTGTCTCCAAGTACTTAAAGGGTTTTCATGTGGAAGAATATTTGAATTTGCTCTGCCTTGCCCCAGAGGGTAAAACTAGAAAGGATCAATATAAGGAAAAATTTCCTAACATAGACAACGATCCAAAAGTTAAATGGGTTGTCTTAAAAGGCAGTAAGTTTCTCTCATTAGAGGTGATCTGGTAGATGCCTTGTATAGAGTAGATTGATTTGAGACTGATAACTTTTTAAGAAGATTGTAGCAGTGAGTCCTGTTTAGATGTGGACAAAAACCAGGTTTGACAGCCTTATGACTCAGATTCAATACTACAGTAAACAAATAAAGATATAATAATATGAAAAAAATATAATAAAATAAAAAAATAATATGTAGGGAGTTCTCCACCTCCTAGCAATTAAGTCTTGAAAATTAAGCTTCTATAACAGTGAAAGATCTTAACCTTTAAAATCTAGACAAATCCAACCAGAAGGTAAACAAGAAAGAAGTTAAGGAACTAAATAGAAATTTGGAAAAATTAGATATGGTAAATTTCTGACAACTACTGAATGGGAATAGAAAGGAATTTACATACTGTCATACATGGTACTTAAAAAAAATTGACCATGTGTTGGGGCACAAAGACCTCTCCAAAAATAAAGTAAAGCAGAAATATTAAATTTATTGATCCCAATGCAATAAAATATATATATTCAATAAGGGGTTTAAAAGAAAGGTTTAAAATAGTAATTAGAGACTAAAGAACTGGTGGTCAAAGAACAAATTACAAAAATTAACAGAAAATTTCAATGAACAAAGAAACAATTTAGCAAAACAGGGAATCCGTCTAAAGTAATTCTTAGGGGAAAATTTATAACTCTAAATGCTTTTATTAACAAAAAAGACAAAAAGTAAGAAAATAAACGGCTATTTACAAAAAAAAAAAAAAAGGAAAACCAAATTGTACATATCGAAATGGAAAAAAAAATCCCACAATAACTGAAAAGGAAACAAAAGAAATTATCAGAAAGTATCTTGCCCAATTATATATGTCTATAACTTAGAGGAAATGGATGAGCATTTACAAAAAATATAAAATAACCTGTTAACAAAAGAAGAAACAGACTATTTAACTAACCCACCATCAATAAACAAACAAATAGATAAAACTGAACAAGCCATAAATGAACTCCCAAAGAGGAAAAAAAAACTCCAAGGTCAAATGGATTATAAGTAAATTCAACCAAATATTAAAAAATTGATTTATAATCTGAAAAGTAGAAACCTTCCAATCTCTTACTATGATATGAAGATGATTTTGATACCTAAACCAGGGAGAGACAAAGCAGAGAAAGAAAACTAAAGACCAGTATTTCCTAAAGAATACTGATACAAACATTTTAAACAAAATATAACCAAGCAGTCTACCACAATATATTAGAAAGATTATATACTACGACCAGGCTGAGTTTATACCAAGAATGCAGGTTCAGCATAAGGAACACTATAAATATAGTAAGCCATGTTAATAATATATATAATAAAAAAACCATGATAATATCAATAGATGCTGAAAAAGGTTCTGTCAAAATTTAGTACTTATTTCTATTAAAAACTCTAGAAAGCATAGGCATAAATGAAATTTTCTTTAACATAGTAAATAATATCTATATAAATTCAAGAGCAAAGACAACAACCAACCAACCAACCAATGAACAAATGTAGGTCGCCTGTGAGCTCCTCCAGAACAGGGTCTTTTACTTTTCTTTGTATCCCCAGCTGTTTAGTATTATGACTGGCATATAGTAGGTGCTTAATACTTATTACTGAACGACTGACTTGCACAGGGTCACAGAGATGGTAAAAGTCAGATCATCTTGGGTAAAGTGACATTTCCACAAGATTTAGGGATTAGCTATTCTATCCTTGATCTTCTCTTGTGATTTTATGTGCTTTATGCACCATGGTAGTCTTCTACTCTGTGTGTCCTGTTGTCAAGGGTAGGAAATCAGAATGAAAAAGTTTTTTATCAGCAGTGTTAACTAAGACTTTGAGATAAAAGAAAAGAGCAGTGGCAGGTAAGAGAGCAGAACTCATGGAACTACAGGGAAGGTACAAGTCAAACGAAGGTGAGTAATAGAGGGCCTCAGATATGGCTGCTTGTTATATCCCCAACCAAACTTGGGTCAGCAAACTATTTGGCCCAGAGGCCCAAGAATGATTTTTACATTTTATCTTTTTTTACATTAATCTTTTATGGTATTTAAAAATGTAAAAACCATTCTTAGCTCAGAGGCTATACAAAATCAGGAAGCAGGTAGATTTGGCCCTTGAGGTAATAGTTTGTCAACCCCTGGTATGTGGATAGAGAGCCAACTTCAGAATTAGGAAGACATACTCAAGTCTGACACATACTGGCTGTGTAACTCTGGGCAAGTCACTTAACCTCTAAGTGTCCCAGGTAACTCTAATACTATAAATTGTAGAACAGATTTTTCCATCGATAGAGGGAGCTTCCTTACAAAGAAATTATAGCTCTGGACTGAAAAAAAAATCAATAAAGAATGAACTTGGATCCATCTCTCATGCTATACAAAGCAATAAGTTCCTGTTGGATAAACAAATTAATAATTTTTAAAACACTAGAATAAAACAGAATATATTTATTCCAGTTAGGGAGGGAAGATAATTCTTGATTATTAAAGAAATGTAGGATATTATCAGTGAGAAGATGGATGTGTTTGAGTATATACACATTTTAAAACTGGTTAATATTTTATTACATTTCACTGTACAAAAGGAAAGTGAAAAACAACTGATTTTAAATAATCTTATTATTCAAAAGAGGGAAAGAACTGATACAAATTCATGAAATCAGTCCCAAGATTCTACTTGGTAAATAGTCAAAGGCAATAGATAGTATATCATCATACGTGAAAATCACACTTGTTCTTAACGAAATGCAAATTAAAATTTTATCATTACACACTTATTAAACTGAGAAAAGCAGGCAAAGAAGTGATGGCTCCCCAAGGGTCTGTCCTGCTCTCTTTCTCTTTCCCCTGCATACTCTCTCTCTCTCTCAGTGATCTAAGCAGCAACCATGTGTTCAATGACCATTTCAACGCTGGTGACTCCTAGATCCAGTTCACTCAGCCCTAACTTCTCTCCTGGCCTACAGTCGTGCGTCACAACTTCCCTCCTCCTGGACGTCTCTAACTAGACGGCCTGCAGGCACCTCAAACTCAGCATGTCCAAAACAGCACTCTTCACTTTTCTTACAAAAGCTTCCCCTCCACCTCCAAACTTCCCTATTACTATCAAGCAATCCTGAGGGAAAGACAGGAAGCAGCACGTGCTAGAAAGTCAAAGCCACCACCACTTTGACCACCATTTCCTCTTAGACCCTGTGAAAGACACTTCAGGACCCTGAACTCAAAGAGTCTCTGACCATTTATCAGTTGGGGAATATTCCAAAGGATATGAACAGGCAGTTCTCAGAAGAAACTAAAGCTGTCTATAGTCATATGAAAAAATGTTCAAAATCACTTGATTAGAGACTCAAAATGACTGTGAGGTACCACATCACACTTATCAGACTGGCTAACATGACAAAACAGGACAATGATAAAGGTTGCAGATGATGTGGGAAAATTGGAACACTAATACATTGTTGGTGGAGTTGTGAAACGATCCAACCATTTTGAAGAGCAATTTGGTGTGATGCCCAAAGGACTATAAAATCGTGCATACCCTTTGACCCAGCAATACCACTTCTTGGTCTGTATCTCGAAAAAAAATGGGAAAAGGACCCACATGTACAAAAATATTTATAGCAGTTCTTTTTGTGGTGGCAAAGAATTGGAAATTGAGAGGACGACCATCAACTGGGGAATGGCTGAACAAGTTGTGGTATATTATTATAATGGAATACTATTGTGCTATAATCAATGATGAGCAGGCAGACTTCAAAAAAACTTGGAAAGACTCACATGAACTGATGCAGAGTGAAATAAGTAGAACCAGGAGAACGGTGTACACAGTTAACAGCCACATTATGGGATGACCGACTTTATGATAGACTTGGCTCTTCACAGCAATGCAAGAATCTAAGACAACTCCAAAAGATTCATGATGGAAACTGCTATCCACACCCAGAGAAAGAAATATGGAGTCTGAATGCAGATGGAAGCATATTATTTGCTCTCCTCCTTTGTTGTTTTGTTTTATTGCTTCATTCTCGTGGTGCCTCCCATTAGTTCTAATTGTTCTTTACATCATGATTAATGAGAAAATATGCTTAACAAGAATGTATATGTAGAGCCTATATTAGATTGTATGCCGTTGGGAGGGGGAAGGGAAAGGGATGGGAAGAAAATTTAAAACTCAAAATCTTTTGGATTTTAATGTTGAAAACTAAAAATAAATAAATTAAAACAAACAAAAAACAAACAAAAAAAAGTCTTTGGAATAGTAATGCTTCCAGCTCAGAGTCCACAGCCATCATAATTAGAAGCAACCTTTGGGAAGATGTAGCTTTGCAACCGTCCTGTAGATGCTATAGTAACATTTATTAAAGACCCAGAAAAAAGTTCTTGACACTAACATCTTTGGCACTGTTCAATGGTTCAACATGAGAAAATGATAGTACTTCACCAGTGAAAATGACATTAAAGAAGAGTCATTACTATCTGCTTTGCCACTGCACCCAGAGGATCACAAGACATTTCCATTTCACTTGTAGCTGACACCTACTACCTTTGAAGTCTCCCCCTTTAGAATGTGACCTCCTTCAGAACAGGGACTCTTTCACCTTATTTGTACCGCCAGGGCTTTGTATATTTGCTGTACAGTCATTTAATCGTGTCCAACTCTTCACGACCCTGTGGACCATACTGAACATAGTTTCTGGGTTTTTGTTTTGTTGTTTTTTGGTTTTTTTTTGGCAAAAATACTCAAGTGATTCGTCATTTCCTTCTCCAGTGGATTATGGCCAAGAGAGGTCAAGTGACTTGTGCAGGGTCACACAGCTAGTAAGTATGAGGCTGGATTTGAACTCAGGTCTTCCTGACTCCAGCCCAGTGCTCTATCTACTGTACCACCTAGCTGCCTCCTTTTGTACACAGTGTTTAATAAATGCTTCTTTCATTCATTCAAGGACCATCACCTTAATTTTGTCTCTTCCTTGATTCTCACTCATACTCATCCAATACTCAATCTGTTGCCAAATCGTGTTGTTTCTACCTTCACAGCTCTTTTATATGTCCCTTTCTCTCCATTCACACAGCCACCACCCAAGGCCCTCATCACCTCATACCTGGACTCCTGCAATGCCTTCTGGTTGGTCACCCTGCCTTATGGCTCTCCCTACTCAGTACATCCAACAAGAAGCTGCTCAAGCTATGTTCCATCATTCCCCTATTGAATAAAGTCCAGTGGCTCTTCTATTACTTTCAGGATTAAATATAAAGTCCCATGTTTGGCCCTTTATAACTTGGTCCCTTCTTCCCTTTCCAGTCTTCTTAAACCTCCATGTTTTCTATGTTCTGTCAACAACACTGATCTTAGTGCTCCTTATATATGACATTTTATCTCCTGACTCCATGTCTTTTTATGGGCTGACACTATACCTAGAATGCTCTCCCTCCCAGTCTCAGTCTCCTGGCTTTGTTCAAGACACAGCTCAAACCCTACCTTCTGTAAGTGGCATCTCCCTGTCCCCTATCTCCATGGCAGTGACTCTTCTCTGAAATGAACTTCCATGGACTCTGTGTGTGTGTGTGTGTGTGTGTGTGTGTGTGTGTGTGTAGTAGGAACAATTTTTGCTATGTCGCTTCATTAGAATATAAGTTCTGTGACAGCAGGAATTATGCTTTTACCCCTCTATGTATCTTCAGTGTTTCGCACAGTGCCTATGATGTTATTTTAAAAATGCATTCATAATCCAATGTTGGAGCTCTGAGTAAATGGGTACGCTGAAGTTAATATAAACATTCTTTGACCTCATGATTCTGCTCCAGAGAATTACCTGAAGTAAATAATCCAACAGGGGGAGAAAAAAAATGTTATTACATTTATAATTTGTACAAAGATGTCCTTTGGCAATGTCTTTGTGGGAAAAGTGCTGTTACAACTGGAAACCAGAGAAATGGACCTGGAACTCAAACAGGAAAGATGCTTTTTCCTTCAAAGACCGTAGAAAGGGATAAAGAAGGTTACTGGACCTTGGAATGAAAATTAGACTGAACGGGAGAAAGGACAGGTAGTACAATACTTGGGAAAAATCCATTTAGGATTTTCAAATCACATTGAACAGTCACATCAGCAAAGGCTATTTGAGTGCTGGTAAATCTGTCCTAGGCTGGTTGAACAATATGAAACATATGACAGGATGAGGAATTTATTGACTGTATATAGACGAAGAATATGACTAGTAGTTTATTTTTGGTTTGTATTCTTTTTCAATGTACAATGAACAAAAATGAAGAAGATGGGGACAAGGATACTGACAGAAGTTAGGAGCAAGTATACATTCTTACGGATCCTTCCTCCCTTTTTCTCCTTGGATGGTAGTAGTAAAGAAGGAACCCAAAGTCTATCCTGTAGTAATGAGACAGGGCACCCTTGGGCTGGGAGAACAGAACTCATAATTGTGTTACAGTCTTCTGTTGTTAATGCTACAACTCAAAAGGATGGTCTCTAACAATGAAAGTTCAGGTACTCTAAAAGAGTCTTAGGGACAGACAAAATTTACCAAAGTAGTTGACACTTGTGTAGCACTTTATACATATGACATCATTCGGTTTTCACAATACTCTGTGAGGAAGTACAAATGCAATAATCTCCATTATACAGAAGAGGAAACTAAGGCTGAGAGAGGTTCTATGACTTGCTCATTTTCACAGAGCTAGCAAGTAACAGAGGTGGCATTTGAACCCAGGTCTCTTTACTCCAAGCCAACCCTTTTCCCACTAGACCAGGTTTCATCTTAGGAAAGCTGGACCTTGCGGCATCCTTCAAATCACCAAGGCAACACCTAGGACAGGTTTTACAATACAACAAAAGACTAAAAAGGTATATAATTATCTAACCAGCCCTTCTAGCATCATCTAAGTTTGTTATTTCATCTCAAAAGAAAAATTTCCAGTTGGTCCCTACAACAATAGCATAGACTAAAACAAAGATGTAACTCAAGCACCATAGTGACTGGTAAGTGTACATTTTGAATAAATGAAAAGGTTACCATAGTTTTTTCTCTTCCTTCTGCAAGTTTCCTCTTTTTATGTATGTGTTTGTTACGATCTATTTCAACATCACCATACACATTTGATACATCCTCAAGAAGAACCAATGGAACTTGACTGGGACTATTAGGACCTACAAGTAAAAATAAAAGTATTTTTAGAACTGCTACTTAATTTGCAAGAAGTCTCTATGAGCACAACTCTCACTCTTTTCTGATTCTACTAAGTTCTGATTCTGCTAATGCTGCAGGTATTTATTTATTTATTTTCTTTACACACATTTAGAGACCTTTCAGTGGTAGCACATTAATTAAAAAATAAAACTCCAACATTAATGCAAACCTGAAGAAATCACCTATAGGTAAGCCCTGATCCAAGATCAGGATTTCAGTTATACTTTTCATCAAAGTTGTTCCTAAAACCAACTTTCATCTTTACCACTCCCCCGTCACAAAGAGCACTGCTTTAGGACTGCATCAAGTTCTCAGGACCAACCTTGGAAGAGAGATGGCTGAATGCTACTGACATACTGGTATGCGTTCTTAAAGAAGACCAGCATTGTAGAGTACACGATTTGATTTTTATACTTTGTGTGAGTTTCAGTGTCAAAATTATTCATGTATCTGCAGAGGTCTTTCATTCTATGCAAAATATCACCAAGGTTTCTGAAAGACGAAAGATAAACAAATGTTCAACACATGTTTATTAAACTGTCTACTTACGTAATAGAGTGATAAACACTGTGTTTACAAAGACAAAAAGGACAGCAAAGGGGTAAGAACATGATGTCACCTGGTCTAAATATGCTTAATGGGTTTTACAGCTGTTAACAACATGACTGATTTGCTGAAGAAAGTCTCAGATGCATACTAAACTACAGTGAAAAAATCTTTTGTAAACAAATACCCTCTTTTATGTAAATGCAGATCACATAACTTTGTTTAAAGTAAGATATACCTCCATACAACAGGCTTTTCAAATCACATCAGCTGTCCTCTTTTAAAGAACTGTGAGGACAAAGCTAGCAGATCAGACACCAAATCCAAGAGCAAAGACCATTCCTTACCGTCTTCCTTTATCCATCTGCCACTCACATCTCATTCCTATGACAGACAAAATTTTAAACAATCTTTCCCAAGGGTCTACAATCTGCGATGACTTTTCAGTCAGGCCATCTATAATGTACTTCTGAGAGCTACGCTTGCTCGGGGACATGAGATCAGATGTATCTTGGGCTCCTGAAAAGTAAAGGGGGAAATATCTATATTCATCACTACTACGACTTGGTGCTTATATCGCATTTTATGGACAGTAAGATTAGTTGGTTTTAAAAATGCCCCTCAGCCCACATGCCACACCCCTCCCATACACACATTCTGTGAGGTAAGCAGGAGGCATTACCTTCATTTGAAAGATTAGGACATGGAGGTCCCGAAGTCTTTGGTCCAAGGTCACACACTGGTATAGCTAGGAACAGAATTTTGAGCTGCATTCTATAAAACTTCTGTGCACTAATGTTGTATGACAGCAAGTAGTGTCCAGATCAAGGAAAGTAACAGTCCCACTGTATACGGCAATGATCAGGCAAATCTGCAATACTGTTTTCAGTTCTGAATGCCACATTTTATGAGGAGTGGTTGAAGGAACTGGGAAAATTTAACCTGGAGAAGAGAAGGCTTGGGGAGGGGAAGGTGCCTGAGTGACATAACAGCCATCAACACATGGCTACACAGGCCATCGTGCAGAAGAGGAAGTAGTTACTCTGTGTTGCTTAAGAGGGCAGAACTAAGGCTAACGAGCAAAGTTACAGGGAAGCAGGATTCAATTAAAGTTAAGGAAAAACATTCCAACAATTAAAGTGGTTAAAAATGGAGTGAATTGCCCAATGAGGCAGTGAGCCATTCCTGGAAATGTTTATACAAAAATACTAGAAAACTAGTCAAAGCTGTGGAAGATATGGTTCCCGTGCTGGTAGGAGATTGGATCAGACATCTAAATGAGATATCAATGAACAGTTCCTTCTTACTCTAAAGATTCTGTGAAACTTCTAAACCATTTTCATTTCTTATCTATGCTGTGAAATTCTTCCCTACTTGCCTCTGCTCTTCCAAATCCTACCCTCTATCTATCCTCCAGAGTCAAGCTTAAGCTCCACCTCTTCCATGAATCCTCTGATCTCTCATCATGGCACTCTATCTGTAAAACACATTTTAGCACTTCAGTATACTGTTTTCTATTAGTTGTTTCTTACACTTCTCTGTCACTGAATCTTCTTGATGATCCTATTTCCCTATTCTTCACAAGAACTAGTATCATGCTAGGTACACAGTAAGTATGCAACCAGTATTGTTGCCCTGGATTTACCCAGCTCTCCAGCATCTTTAGAAGGTTTTCAATCTTACCCTAACTGTTCAACTTCCATTTCTTTCACTCACTTTTCCCAAAATGATCAAATAGAGTCATTGGAGAAAAGACTCAGATCAGACTAATCACAATCTGAACCCTAAAGTTTGGACCCAAGCCAGCTTGGCTTTGAAGAGAGCACAGTAAGAATGATATGGAATGACAATAAAATCCATGCCAGTCTTCTGTGGCCATTCTTTATGTTACCCTTGTCTTAAGACAATCAGCATCAAGGTAAGTGAACTATTGTTGTAGAATTAGGGCTGGAAAAGACCATAGAGGTTTTTGCATCCTCAGAGTCATTCTTGATTCCTCACTGTCTCTAGCCCCACATATTCAATCAGTTAGCAAATCTTGTCTTTTCTTAAGGCCACTATCACCTCTCACCTAGACTACTGCGATTGTATTCTAATTGGGTTTTCTGCCTCAGCTCTTGAGAGGCAACATGGTATAGTGGATAGGGCACTGGCCTTGGAATAAGAAAGACCTGAGTTCAAATTCTGCCTCAGACACTTACTAGCTGTGTGTCTGGCCAAGTCACTTAACCGCCCTGTGCCTCAGTTTCTTCATCTGTAAAATGATGGGGTTAGGCTTGATGGCCTCTATGGTCTTTTCCAGCCCTAATTCTACAACCCTATCTTAGAGGATCTTTCCTCCACAGTGCACCCAGCTGCCGGAGAGATATTCCTAAAGCAGAGGTCTGACGATCACTCTTTTGTCCACTAAGCTCTAGTAGCCCCCTATTACTCCTGCTTGTCACTGGAAGCTGGCACCAGACTTCCCCAAATGTGATGGTCTGATCAGGCCGGCTATCTTGCTGTTGCTCACACAGGATGACCTATCTCCCAAATGTGTGCTTTTGTACTGGCTGTTGCCCATGCCTGGAAGGTACTCCCTCTTCACCTCTTGGGATCTCAAATTCCCTTCAAAGTTCAGATGTCACCTCCTATTGACCCTGCCTCTGTCCTCCAGATGCTAGTTTATCCTTTTGAAATTACTTCATATACTGAAATGTGTACATGACTCCTCTGATAAAATATAAGCTCCTAAAGAGCAGTGGTTATTTTGTTTTTGTCTCTATATTCTCAATGTCTAGTACAGAGTAGATGTTTAATAAGTATTTGTTTATTGATAGGTCAGACAGGAAAGACAGTCTGATTGGAAACATACTTTGTGATTTGTGTCACCTTTCTCCCCCCCACCAAAAAGAGTAAAGCCTTCCATTATTTTTCTTTAAAAAGCAAAAAACCAAACAAATAAAATCTTTAAAACTTTTAAGCTTATTAGATATAACACCATTACATTACATCTCTCTAAACACATTCTTCAGTTTTTAACTTGACAGTACAATTTCAGGCTAGTTCACTTACCTTGATGCTGATTTTCTGTCTGAGTAGACCTAGTGACATAATTAATATAAAATTCAGCTGCTTTGTTCAAATACTTATATAATAGGCTGGCAGGTAACCTAACATCAGGGTTATTAATTATTAGAGGAAGGACATCACAAACTGTTGAAAGAAAAAAAAATTGGTTGGTTTTTTTTTCCCCTTACTAAGAATACCGGCAAAATCTAAGTTCACTGAAAATTTAGTAATTCAAGTTTCTCATTAAACTGTGGCAAACACTTTCCTGGGCAAGTGAAATGTAAAAGTTTACTGAAAAATGGGGTGATTACATTAAAATTCCATAATACAAATGGTTACATTAATCTGAGTCTCCTGACACACTATTTGGCATCCATGGCCTTTCCTGCCCACCAACCCTCTGGATGCTTCTTGGCTTGAAATAAGGAAACCGTTCTTACCAAATAATTTTCTAAAGCAGTTGACAGGGGATTCTTGTTCATCAATATTTTCAGCTTCCAACAATGTTTCCCCAAGGCCAACCTGTTTTAAAATGTAAATAAATGTAAATTCAAATGTAGAGTGGGGTAAGGTTTGATTCGTTAAGAGTCTATAAAGGAAACAGAATAACATTTTGTATTTATGTACTTATATTCCTTATTAAAAGAGGAATTCTTTTTTTTGTAAAGCAATTATCCCCATAACAAAATGAGACATCCATGGCAAAGCCAGGAATAAAATCTCAAATAGATCATCAGACCATTCTGCTTCTATTATTTGTCTCTATTAGCTGGGAAAACTGAGAAACTGGTACCATTACTACAGAAACTAATGGAAAGCATCAGACATGGAACTTGAAGAGCACTGCAAGTATATTGAAGTACACAGAGAAGGGAAACTCTCCTCTGTATGGGACAAGTAACTGTACCAGCACTTGTTCTTACAGTCACAAAAGTCAAGGCTGAAGAGCTCTGAAAGGCAAGCACTGAAGACACTGGGACAGATGGAATGCTTTTAAAATTATGAAGACATCTGTGTATTTCTGATACTCCCAGTAAATGTTATAGGAGCTTCAAGTTGAAGGGGCCCTTAAAAGTAACCTTGCCCACGTATGTAAAACTAAAGGTTACATATTTTAACAAAGCACTGGTCCATGGCAGTGATGAAAAGAAAGTAATGTGCTGCAGAATAGGAAAAGCTAAAATCAAAGAAAGACTGGCGAGGGTAACAAAACAGGCCAATCTGGTCAGCAAGCCAGAAAACAGGCTAAAGGAAGAACAGAACTGACCTCCCAGAGACAAGAGAACTACTAGTAAAGAGAGACAGAAAGAAAGCAATTTGGCAAGATGGGATTGAACCAGAAGCAAACTGGGGTTGTTGAAACATAATTGTTAGCCCATTCCCAAAACACACCAAAATTAAGAATTTATACATTGTTTAGTCCCAAGGAACAAAAAATTTATATAACCACTGCTTGCTGAGCACATATTATTATCATAGTTCAATCACTGTTTCCTTAACATGATAAGGCAAAGTCTAATATCTTACAATCAATATGGCAAATTTCTAAGGATTCTCAGTTTAAAATCTAAACTATTACTATTTACCAAACTGTTTTTTTAGGTAAAAGTCAACACAAAAAATATTTTCAATTACTTGGTTGGCTATCAGTTTCACCTCCACTGATCTAAGAAAACACATATTATCAATTGAATAGGAACATTTAGGTACTACTGTATCAAATCTTCTCTTACCCCATGTTGTACAACTGTTTCAGGAAAACGCCTCAAAAGCAGAAGTAACATTTCTGCTCGCTCCAATGTATTAAAGCATTGTTCTGTGGCCTTTAGTAACATTTCACATTGTACCCGACCAGGAAGGGTTTCAAACAGACCTGTACGGAGTAAAATTTCCTTTTTCTTATTTTTGGAAAATGAGAAGAGAGAGGCAAAAGAGTAAGAGTTAATGTTCAGACCAACCAACACAAAATGGAATATCCTGTTGTGTTAGTTTTTATTATTTCTTGCCAATAGCAACCTAGAGATGGAAATTCTGTATTGCTAGGATCACAAGTGGTGCTGTCAAACTGATTTTCCTTAAACACAGGTTTCACCATGTCATCCTTTCCCCCACTCCCTCCCCCCGACACCATCCTGTGCAAACTCCAGTGACTTCCTAACACATCTGAAATCAAATCTAAAAATCATCTGGCATTTAAAGCCTTTCATAACCTTCCCCTCTGCTCCCCCTCAACTTTCCAGTCTTCTTATCCTTTACATTTCCCTCACATACTCTTACAGACACCAGGGACTCTGGCTTCCTTGTTCTTGGAATGAGACATATCATCTCCTGAACCCCGAGTGTTTTTCCTGGCTGTTTCTCCTGAATCCTCCTTGTCTCCACCTCCTGGTTTTCCTGGCTTCCTTCAAGTGGCAACCAAAATACTATCTTCTACAGGAAGCCTTTCCTATCCTCCTTAATTTTAATGGCTTTCTTCTATTGATTACTTTTTATTTATCGGGCACATAGTTTATTTGTATGTAGTTGTTTGCTTATTGTCTCTCCTCATTAGATCGTGAGCTCCTCCAAGGTAGCTACTGGTTTTTTTGCCCTTCTTTGTCTCCCCCGTCTATGCTGCATTTAGCATAGTGCCTGGCACACAGTGGTGGAATAAGGCAGATCACCTCACTTCTTTTTTATGAGGACTTAAAATCATTCATGTTCTTTTATTGGACATCCATAGGTTTCCTTCCTCTGGGTGAAATACACAAACAAAACAAAATAATCTCAATCTTTTTTCCTCCATATTTCAACGACATTTACAAGAAATCTGGCAATCTGATAGTCTTTTTTTCTTTTCACTTTAAACGTGACACTTGATACAGAAAATTCTTAAGAAACAGTCTTCATTCCTTAAGCCTATTTTAATGTACAACATCTCTTTAGGAACAATGATAAATTCATTTCTCTCCAAGGATGCTAAAGGGCTTCAAGAAAATGCTCATGAGATTACCTGACGATACCTAAACAAATTTAGATGCCAGGAACAATGCCTAGAGTTAGGAACAAGCGTCAAAAACATTAATTTTTATTGCTAAGAAAATCTGAGGTTCAGGAAAGTTTACTTTGTAATATGCAGGATTGCCATATTTTACCTCTTAAAAATTGAGTTTGTTTATCCTGGGAATCATTCCTTAATGCAGAAGTGATGACACTTATTTCTCTCCATACCACTGGTTGGTCTGGGAAATTCACAAACCTTTAAAAAAAAGAACACTTTGAAAATAAAATATACAAATAGAGGATATCCCAAAAGTCTTGAGTAGTTTTAAGTTCTAATAACTCCAGAAATATAAATGTTACAAACATAAAAAAATCATTTGAAAGCTTAATTATTTGTCTTTTAACCTTAGTTTTATGAATTTTGAATTAATATATTTGTAATTTTAAATTTTTTTTGCTTGTTTTTAGGCAATTGGGGTTAAGTGACTTGCCCAGGGTCACACAGCTAGTAAGTGTCAAGTGTTTGGTCTAAGGCCAGATTTGAACTCAGGTCCTCCTGACTTCAGGGCCGGTACTCTATCCACTGTACCACCTAGCTGCCCCTTGCAATTTTAATTTTAACAAGAAAGAGCATCTTATCATTCATTCATTACACATTGCTTATATGATAGTTTCTAGATGATACTTTCTCAGACTGGTGGATCAGGAGAGGAGGTCCTTTTCCTAGCTATCTTGTTCACCTGATCTATTTCCATCAGACTTTTTACTGAGGGGTCAAGTCAAAATTGTCGTGTATGTATCAAAATCTTGTTCTCTGGATCATCTTAAGGCTAGAATGACAAACGTTATCTTTTCAATCACTGAATAGCTGTTGATGAGAAATTTTTATGAAGTTTAAAAATTTACTAGAGCAATGTATAACACAAGATGGTAGTCATGTTGAATTTTAGTAAGAAATATACCAACGTTTAAAATGTTAGCCTGTTACCCTAATTAACTTTTCAAATGTCATTTTTTTTGCAAGTTTGTGACATATTTACTTCTGAAGTTATTAAAGCTTAAAACTGCACTAAGACTTTTGGGACATCCTCTATGTTTTATGTGTGTTACACACACACATATACCCCCTCCCCCAGAATTCTAAACTTTCAAATGGAAATCTGCCTATAAAAACTATTAGTACTCAAAATAATTTTGATTAAACAAAAACTACCATTTCTCTTTCTTCTAAGTGAAGAAAGGTCTATACCAATAGACTCAAAGAGAACTACAGAGAAATGGAAACTTGACTGGTACGAAAAAACAAAGCTGCTTAAGAGAAAGCTGTAGAAGTCCAAGGCACATGAAGCTCAGGATACTTGTCTATGCCTTTCATTTATTCATTCAATAAGCATTTATTAAGTGCCCAAAGACAGCACCAAAGAACTGCCCCAGCCTTTAAGGAGCTTCCATTCTAATGGGAGGGGAGGACAGAAGAGACAACATGTGCCCTGCTAAATAGACAAAACGTTTCTGTCCGGACCTGTGATTTGATTGATATCAAGAAGTTCAGGTGATGAAGGAAGCCCTCTGCCAATGCAGGTGGCAACTCTCCAGCAACTTTAAGTTACAGAGAGCTGTCTGGGGCACTGAGATGCCTTTGCCAGGGGGGGAGAGGAGGGACTTAAACTGAGTTCTTTCTGACTCTGAGGCTGGCTCTACATGCTGTGCGATTATGCTGCTTCTCAGTATGAAATACAAAGGGGATAGGTCATGGACCTGTGACTTCATGGAATTCCCAGGTGAGGAAACTCCCTCTACCAATGAAGGTCTTCTCTAACAGAATGGAGGGGTTAAGTGACTTGGTCACAGCAGGCAGGAGTCAGAGGTGGGATGTAAGCCCAGGTCTTCCTGGCTTTGGTGCTGGATTTTTAACAACTCTATTATGCTGTCTCTATAAAACACACAATGAAAATAAACAAAGTAATTGGGGAAGGGGATGTGGCACTACCAACTAGGGGAAACAAGATAGGCATCCTGTAGAAGGAGGTACTTGATCTGAGTCTTGAAGGAAACTAGGGGTTTTAAGAGGCTGAAGAAAGAAGGGAGTGATTTCCAGGCAGGTGGTGCAGCCTAAGCAAAGGCGTAAGTGTCAGACACGAACTGTCTTCTCTACACGTGTAAGCCAGTGTCAAGAAATGTCATAGAGTTCATGAAGGGGAGTAATATGAAATCAGCCTGGAAAGGCAGGCTGGAACCAGACTGTGAAGGGTTTTAAATGCTGTACACAGAGGAGCTTATGTGCAGGAAGGATGGCTTGGAATGCACACTGAGTCTATGTTTAGTTTTTTTGTTTATTTGTTTGTTTTGTTTTTGCTAGGCAGTGGGGCTAAGTGACTTGCCCAGGGTCACACAGCTAGTGTCAAGTGTCTGAGGCTGGATTTGAACTCAGGTCCTCTTGACTCCAGGGCTAGTGCTCTATCCATTGAGCCACCTAGCTGCCCCTGTGTTTAGTTTTTAAGAAATATTACCTACACTTACAAACAGCTTTCCTAAACAATAATCTCTAGTGACCTGGGTAAGCCTGCAGATAATCCTTGCACTCCTAGTTCCATACCCAGATACAAAGCCTCATGTAGAAATTCAGTGAAGAAAATAAGTCAAGTCAAACATGGGTAAGAGCTGTCTTCACTCACATGTCATACAGGAGCCTTCCAGCTGAAGCTGTCCGCTCTGCATTCCGTTCAATGGTATACATCTCATACTGAAACAAAGACCATTCACATTTGGCATTATCCACTGTTTCTGGTCCAGCAATAGCTAATTTTTAACTTCGTTTGCTTCATTCCTAATCCAACTCTTAGTGTAAACTATCACCATCAGTTAACATTTATTGAGCACTCATGACATTTTATGTCAACAAAATATAAATATTAAGAGTCATTTTTTCTGTAGTGATAATGGATTTAACAAAATACTATATATAGTTAAAAACAAATAGAATGTATGGTGGGGTCAGCAGGCCCTTTAGCCTTGCCATTCACTGCAGGGGTTTAGCAATGTCTCATATTGCAAAAGCGGAAAAGAGGGCAGAGAGAAAAGCAGGGAGCAGTACTCAATTTCAATTTAAAATGCCTGCTATATGCTAAGCACCAGAGATTCAAAGACAAAAATGAAAAATAGTCCCTTGTCCGCAAGGAGCTTACATTTTACAGGGAGAAATAACATGTAAATTGATAAGAAGACAATATCATATAGACTTAGAACTGGAAAGGACCTTAGAGTTCATCTAATTCAATCTACTCATTTTACAGATGAAAAAACTGAGGCCCAGAAAGAAATAACTTGCCTAAAGTTCTACCGATAACCTGGGACAAAGTCAGGACCTAATAATTTGGGGAAGGAGAGAACACCAATGTCTAAAATAGAAGATGACAGCTAGAGAAGGAAACTAAAGAAAGGAGAGGATATGAAAAAGAAGTGCATAAAAGAGTCACAGAATTCCACTAAAAATCACTTCAGATACTTCTGTTGTAATAATAATAATGATAACAACAACAATAACAAGAATTTATATAGCTTAGTACTTTACAAATATTATTGTTCACCATAACCCTAGAAGGAAGGGATTATTATTATCCCCTTTTAATAATGATAATAATAATAACAACATAAAATAACTGGCATTTATATGGTGCCTTAAGCACGTAAGCAAAGTCCTTTACTAATACTATCTCATTTAATCCATGAAACATCCCTATAGACACTATTATTATTATTCCTATTTTACAGATGAAGAAACTGAGGCTGAGAGAAGGTAAGTGACTTGCCCAAGGCCACAGAACTAGGGAGTGTATGAAACAGGATTTGAACTCAGGTCTTCCTGACTCCAATGAGCCACCCAGTTGCCTCCTAAAAGCAAGTTCAAGGATTCCCGGTTAAGAACCCCGGCTCTAGAACCTGACATCATCACCTGGTTTGGTTCTGGGCACAGCACACACATACATATTCTATGTGTGCATGCATATACGCTCACACACATGCATACACACTAAATACATATGATCATGTTACATACACACATTACACACCCATCATATATGCACTACATATACACACTATAATATATACACACACTATATACAGGCATTATATAAACAAATACTATATACACACATACTTGCACTATATATACACGCACACTACCCACATACTCACTACCTACACAGGCATCCTAGATATGTACACACATACTATATATATACACACATACTCTATATATACACATATACGTGCACACACACGCACACTATCCACACACTATCTACACACGCACCCTAGATATGTACACACACACATATACACACTATATATATACACACAGACACTCTCTCTATATACATACATATGCACACACACACAATCCACACACTATCTACACATGCACCCTAGATAGGTACACACACACACACACATACACACAATATATATATACATATATATACACACACTCTCTATATATACCTATATATGCACACGCGCGAACGCACTACATACACACCTGCCGTACGCACACACACCATAAACACACCGAGCGCTCCCCACCCCCACACGTGCGCACGCAGGGACGCGCACTGACAGCGCCACAGTCGTCGTCCCCCCCCACAGGCGAGCGCGCGCCCCCACCACGCACGTCCGGTCCCCAAACACAAGCACGCGCGCGCACGCCGGGCCCTGACCTGGATATTGAAGTCAGCCGGGTAGAGGCTGCGCGCGGTGATGAGCCAGGCCTTGGCCGCCCACAGGTCTTGCTGCACCAGTTCCCGGGCTCGCTGCACCAGGAACTCACAGTCCCCTAGGGACGACATGACACTGGAGCAAGCGAGTCCCTTGGACTCGCCGCCCGACCCTCCGACCCCGGGACCCGAACCCGTGGAAAGCCTACTACGCATGTCCAAAGCCGCGCCATCGCCTCCAGAGGCTGGCTCCATTTTTCCGGATTTTATCAGCAGCTTTTTAGCCCTGCCCCAGGCCGCCCTTTCTTCGCGTTCGTTTTCTTGAGCGGTTCTATTTTAGTGGCGGTCCCAGCCACCACTAAACTATGGAGAAGTGGATTTAATCTCCTGTTCGACCCCGGTCCTTCCCAACAGGCATGCGCAAAGGAAAGGAAGTCTATTGGTTCTTTTCTCTGGTCTGGTTGTCCCTCCAATCCCTATCTTTTTTCTTTTGTTGTAAGCCCTTGAGGGGGAGGAGCGGCGATCCCAGAGTCCGGTCGCGAGAAGCTAGATCCTGGGCCTGGGGCGGGGGAGGAGCGAGCGAAATGAGCCTGCGCCAGGATGGTCTGACTGCGCATGCGTCAGGGGCGGGGGGCGGGGATTTGGCTTTTGGCGGTTGGAGCGTGAGAAAGGGGAGAGGCGGGGCTGGGGTGTGAAGGGCTGCTTGACAACGTGGGTGCTTTGGGCAGGAAAAGGAACGGAAAAGGGCGGTAGTCGGGACTTTTATGGGGGGTCAGAGCTGGGAGTGTCGCTCCTCTGCCTGAAATATCCTTCCCAACCTCACTTAAAACAGTAAGAGAGCTCAGGACAAGGGAGGATAGTAATTATCGTCATAATAATTGGAACGCATGTGTTCCCCAAAGCGCTTTCTTTCCAGTAACCTTATAAGGTGACTTATTTTTTGTCCTGAGTTGGGATTTTCGTCGTGTGAGAAAATAACCCCGGGTGGAAACTGCCTCACCTGGTGTAAATTGGAGATTTCATCAGGAATCTAGAGCGTCTAGAAAATTTACCAGGCCACTGGAGGTTAAAGGCATGGCCCATGGCCAGAGACCTAGTTTGCCTCAGGGAAGACTTGAACCCACCTCTTTCTGACTCCAGGGACCCTAAGCTGCCTCCTCCAAGGTGAATGACGACTCTTCCCATTTTACGGATGAGAATACAGACTCACAGGCCAGTGACTTAGCTCAGCATTGAACGACATACGAAGTGAAGACAAATCTCCTCTCTTCAGGAAGTTTACAGTCTACTAGGATATGACCTATCAGAAAAATAAGTGCATATATGGAGTTAGTAACGCATCTGTCCCTCGTCAAAAGACCAGCCTAAATTAGGTCAGTAGCTAGGATTTGAACTCAGAACAATCATTTATTAAGTACCTACTCTATGCCTGGCAATACAAATAAAATTGAAATTGCCCCCAAAGAGCTTGTGTACTAATGAATGAGACAGGTACATATAAAAATACATACAGTATAAATATAAAGTTAATAAATAAAAATATATACTTAGTAGTTGAGGGTCAGATTCTAAGAGGCAGCATGGCATAACAATGATTAAGCAGGCTTCAGGAAGATCTGGGTTCAAGTTCCGTCACTGATACATGCTAGCTTTGTTACCCTAGACAAGTCCCTAAACCTTGAGTAATTCTCTTAGAGTAAACAAATTACTGAACAGCTGTCATCCATATTAGTAGAGAAACTTTTCCCACCCAACTGAGGAATCCATTCCTAGAGTTTAGAAATATGTTCTCATTTTTGATCCTCAGAACAACCTTATAAGGTTGTTATCATGCTTAAAAGATACCTTTGATTTAAGTTGGAGGGACCTTAGAGTTCATGATGTGCATAGAGCACTTCGTAAGGATGTATAGGGATAAAGACAACCTGTGAATTCACTAGAATAGGGAACTCTTGGTGAAGAAACTCACTTTACCAATGGAAGGTGAATGCCTGCAATTTATAGCAATGTGTTAATGACATTTTCTCCACAGCTGCCATCGTAACACCTTATATTTGTTTAGCGTTTATAGTTTGCAAAGTGCTAATAGGAACATTATTTTACTTGATTCGAATACTAACCCTTCAAGAAGGTAGCATAATTATTATCCCCATTTTATAGATTAAACAGACTGAGATTAAGTAATATGGGGTCACAAAGCTATTAGGTGGTAGGCCGAATACTTGAACCTAGGTCTTATAACCCCAATGTTAATATATCTTATGTTTTATGATGGTTTTAACTTTTTCAAAATACCATAATATATTTCACTTTATTCTTTCCCAAAATGATAAAGGGGATGGCTGGATAGTCACTGAGAAGAGGCCTGCTTCTTTCTTGGGAATGGAATCACAAAAAACTCCAACTCTAGGACTTCCTTCTTATGAGAAGGCAAGGATTCACTGACAATATTACCAGATTTAGTGTTGAGTTAAGGATCATCAGGTTAGCACTTGTTGATCCTATGATCAGCATTTTAAATTTTTTTTAATAGTTGGATGTTGTATTTGTTCAGCTCCAATTGCATGAATTCAGTTATGTAAGACTTTAAATTAAATTTCTATTTAAGATAAATATTAGTAAAATTCCCTCATTGTTAATATCTTTTCATTTAAGACCAAAAAAATTAAAGTAATCAAAAGTTGTTATAATTTAGGGAAAAAATTGAGCCACCTAAAAACTTCTATAGAGTTTGAGTTGAGATTAATTCACTCAACGGGGCTAATAATACTTTTCCTACTACCTCCCAGGCATATCATAAGGATCTGAGACAATGTATATAAAGCACTTTGTAAATCTCATATGTCTACAAACTGTAAATGTTATTGTGCTACCATTTGATGGTTTCATGATCTCATCATTGTGGGCTTTTTCTAGTTGCAAAGATACCAGTCACCAGTGCCTTTTCATGTTGGGGCAATTCTTGTCCATTTCTCTCTATAAATACTCAATGGAAGATTTACCCAATGTTCCAGAGATCTTCCTTTGGTCCTTTCTGACTATTCCTTCTCAATTTCCTTTGCTGTATATTCAGTTAGGTCATGCCTTCTAACATTGGGTATCCTACAAGGCTCTGTTCTGGGCTTCTCCCTCTATATTCTCTCACTTGATTTTATCACTTCTCATGGATTCAATCCTCAGATATTTTTTTTAATCCAGCTATAACATCTCTCCTGACTTTGTCACACATCTTCAGTTACCTATTAGACATCTAGAACTGGATGTTCTATGTACGTCTTAAATTAAACATGTCCAAAACTGAATTATCTGTCTCCCCAAATTCTTCCCTCTTCTGAACTTTCCTACTGAGGACGTCACCATATTCAAAGTCACTTGGGTTTGCAACCTAGGGGATATCCTTGGTTCTTCATTCTCATATACTGCACATATCTAGTCTATTGACAAATTCTGTCATTTGTATCTTCACAATATATTTCATATAAGTCCCTTTCTTTGACACAGCCACTACAGCAGGACCTTGTCCTATCACCTCATGTCTGGACTATTCATGCTTGAAGACTGCATTAAAACTTTTGGGACACCATAAATGAGTGCATGTGTCTACACATATACATGTATGTGTGCATGCGTACATAGATGTATACAAGACATTCTAGATACAGACACATATGTGTGCATATATATTTTTAAATATATACATGCAGTAGATAGAAAATAGTTATTTATAAGGTGAAGGAAGAGGGCACTAGTAGTTGGGGGATCAGGAAGGGCTTCAAGTGGAAGGTGATGCTTGAGCTGTGTCTTTATGGGAGCACAGAAATACAATGTAGAAGTGAAGAGGAAGGGGATTACAACAGATATGGAAGATAGCCAATATAAAGACAGATAAGAGATGGAGTGTGTAAGGAAGAGAGAGACCCAATGGACTGGGCCATAGAATGTGGGGAGAAGATGAGACCGGAAAGATAGGTTGGGACCAGTTGTGAAAGACTTTAAAAGCCTGAAAAAGAAGTTTCTGTTTTATCTTAGAAGCAATAGGGAGCCACTGGCGTTTTATTGAATAGAGGAGTGTCTTGGTCAGATCTGTGCTTAAGGAAAATCACTTTGCAAGCTGTGTGAAGAAGATTTTGGAGTGGGGAGAGACTTGAGGCAGAGAGAACAATTAGAAGGCCATTGTTATAGTCCAGGCAAGAGGTGATGAGAGCCTGAACTGTGGCTGTGAGAGGATATTGAAAGGGTCCCATGCAAGAGATATTGTGGAGGTAGAAATTCCAAGATTTGTCAACTGATTGTGCTATGGTAGAGAATGAGGAGTTGAGGATAATGCTAAGATTACAAACCTAAATGCTTGGAATAATACATCTGAAGTGCCTTCAACATAGATGGGTGGGTTTGAGAGGAAGGATGAGTTCCGTTTTTGAATGTGGTGAAATGTCTCTAGGAATGCAGTTTGAAATGTTCCTTAGGTAGTTGGTGATGTAGGACTGAAGCTTAGGTTAGAATCTGGGGCTAGATATATAAATCCAAGTCATTTGCAGAGAAGATAATTAAACCCATGGGACATGACGAGGTCACCAAGAGAGTGTAGAGAGAGAATACAGTAGGATCCAGGACAGAGTCTTGAGGAACATTGACAATAAGGGATTGTTATCTGGATGATGAGCCAATAAAAGATACTGAGTAGTGGTCTAGGTTGGAAGAGAGCCAGGAGAAAGCAGTGTCATGAAGACCCAGAAAGGAGACAGAGTATCAAATGTGGCAGAGGTTAAGAAGGACGAAACTGAGAAAAGAACATTAGAGTTGACAAGAGCTTTTCTGGATGAGAAAGGGAGGAGAAATATAGGAAGATAATGAAGGAGTGGTGGGGTCTAGTGAAGGTTTTAAGGATGGGGGAGATCTGGACATGTTTGAAAGTGTGGGAATTGAACAAGTGTACACCAGAGATTTGATTAGAGATTAGAGGTAGGAGATCAGTAAGGGGACAATCTACTGGACAAGAATGAAGAGGATGGAGTCAATGACACATGTAAAGGAATTGGCCTCTGCAATGAGAAGTGCCATCTCATTTTGCAACAATGAAGGAAAGAGTGGGTCATGGTTTCAGAGGGTTTTAAAATGAACAGAAAGTCAGAAGAGGGAGCTTGCATCCAATAGCCTCAATTTTCTCAGTAAAATTAGAGACAAAAGGGGGCAGCTAGGTGGCGCAGTGGATAGAGCTCTGGCCTTGGAGTCAGGAGGACCTGAGTTCAAATTCGACCTCAGATATTTGACACTTACTAGCTGTGTGACCTCGGGCAAGTTACTTAACCACATTGCCTAGCCAAAAACAAACAAACAAACAAAAAAATTAGAGACAAGGTCCTCAGATGAGAGGGTGGAGAGAAGAGGATTTGTAGAATCTTTTGGAGAGAAGAGAAGGTTTAGAACAGCTTCCATGGAGAAGGAGATAGAGAATCAATTAGAAAAGGATAAAAGGACTTACTTTTTACAGAGAGGGCCCTGTTGAGGTTAGATAGCATAAATTTACAGTGGACCCAGTCAACTCAATTGTGTGATTTTCCCCACCTCTGAAAAACAGCAAATGATGGTAGGAGTAATCCAAGGTCAGAGTTAGCAAGAGATGAAGAGTCCAGTGATTTGAGAGTAGAGGATAATGTGGACTTGAATTGGTTAATTGGTTATACTGTGGAGATGGGAAAAAGAAGAAAATTAAGACAGGACAGGAGTAAATATGAGAAAATATTGAAGCATAGGGGAATTGGAGGTTGTAATAAAGGTGAGGAATAGGTGTATGAAGGGTGAAGCATAGGGAGAGAAGTAATGATAGAAGGTTATGGTCATAGAGGGGTGTTAGCAATTATGATCAAGAAATGGAATAATTCTGGGTAATTGTGAGATCTTTGTGACTAAGGAGGAATGGAGGAATAGGATTTGGGATTTGAAGAGATTGAGAAACTGGTAGGTTAAGGTGGTTAGGGAGCATCAGCATACAAAGGGTCCTATCATAAAGGACTGGAATTAAGAAGGAGAGGAAAAAAGAAAAAGGAGTGGAAGATAATGAGTTAGTACTTAACTTGAGAAAGATGATCTGGGGTGTGGGGAGGCAATGGTAGACAACAGCCACAGTGATGAAACACACCCCTTCCTTCCAACCATGGTTAGTCATTCAGGCAACAAGCATTTATTTATCAAGGCTTTACTGTGTTCCAGTCTGCACTTCTGTGAGAATGGAGTGAACCACACTGACTCTATCTTGTGACTCAGTTCTAGAAGTAGCTCAGTTTCCTTTCTATTCAATTATGGGTCTAGTCCAATTTCTATTTTGTGAGAAAACTTTATTCAATTGTGGGAATTGTGAGAAAACTATATTGGGTTTTTTGAACTCAGCCCTGCATGGCTGAGAAGCTGGACCACTTCCGCTTGCTACTTAAGAGACGCTTAACCAAGGACCTAGATTATGCTGACCAGAAACCCAGTCAGATCCAAAGATTGGTGTAAGGAGTTTTCTCACAATTATACATCTCAAGCAACTGAAAACTGACGCTGTATTGGTCAATCAGTTGCTATTTTCATGTTCCTTTGATTGAATACAGACACCTGGAGGGGAGTGGTACGCCTCTTTTTTTGATTTCAGGGAATTGCACCTCTTCTGTCTTCCCATTCCAATTCGGAAAGCCCCTAATCTTTCCTCCAAATAGAAATCAAATTACCTAATCTTGTATCCTGGTTTATATCCTGTTGATTGTTTTCTTTTTAATGCATAAAAATCTGTCTTCCCCTGTATTTGGGGTCCAGTGCCAAGCTAAGGAGTCTTGGTCTTGATTTGTTATGCAATTGGCATGCATTGCTTAGTAAATCTATTTGCTCAGTATCTCATACCTTTGTTTCCTCAGTTATTTCAGTTACCTGCTTTCTGCTATCATCTTTTGGGCTTTAGCTATCCAACCTCTACAGACCCCTCTGCTGTTTTCTGATACCATGTGCTGGGGTGTAGTAGCTATTAAAGCCTTTCCCTGGCAAGGTGGGGGCTAAAGCTCTATTAGTGAATAGCCCAGGATTGTAAAGCAGGCAACTAATTAAATAAACTCCCCAAAGCCTTTAGACCAAGATTAAGTCCACTCTTTTGATTGCCTTTCTTTTTGTTTGAGTTTGAAGTCCCTGGCCCAAGTCAGCTATCTGATTTGGGCTGTAAAAATCCTTTTAATGCCTATTAAATCCTGACTATCAATCTGAGTTCCTAAACTTATTTCAGGAACTTGTCCCAACAGAATCCCACAGTAGCTGTGGGAAGATTGGGGCAATGAGTCCCTACTCAGTTCCCATAATGCTCTTGAATTGGCATGCAAATAAACTTAGGAACAAGAACAGAAGGTCTAAGTGAGGCCACAGAGCTATCAACCTTAACACTATTCCATATTTCTGCCTTTCCTGTATATAACTTCCCATAATAGACTATCTGATCTTTGTTTAATATTCTGGTCAGCTCTATACTTATAATGATTATCAGTGTTAGGCACATTGTAAGGGCTCAATAAATACTTGCTGATTGACTTTTGAGGTTTTTGAGTATTTCTAATATCAGGGTAAACCTAATTTTCTTCAAAGGACTCCCACTTAATGGGAATGTGATGAAAGTTGGAGTCAATTATCAATAACAGGTTTGGGGTTATGATTTTCTTCACTCTACCATGTCTTTCTTTTTTTTCCCCTTTATTTCTGACTATATATCCTTTGGGTTTATTAAGGATTTAGTGTGTTAATTCATTACTATGATTATTTGGAGGTGGTACTTGGTATTGAAGTTAATTTTGAGGCATTAGGGAAAATAAATGACACCCCTGTCCGATAGAACTCTCTTTGTCTTTCAAATTACAGAACTATTACCTCTGACATGTGTTATTACACAATATTAAATCTTTTGATACTTTAAGCGAGTTGACAAAAAAATGGTTAAGAAAAATGAATTAAATTATATCTACATATACCCTTTACCTTTTGGTCTTTTCTGTTTCCTTGGCGTTTTCCCTGAAGTCATTAAGTTATCTTCATCATCAAATTTGTTAAATATCTACTGTGTGCAAAGTGAAGAGGGGATTTTGCTGTCCTCTATTTTGCCTTCACCTAACACCCCCACCATTGGCTATGACATCTTGTAATGGCACTATTTGTGCAATAGTTGACACAATATCCAGCAAGAAGTCGGTCAATGGATTTTTCTGGTTGTCCTTCTGAAGGGCAGCAACAACAGGAGGGAATGAGTGGGAGGTGCCCAGGGAGCAGCCCAAGCCCAGAGGCCCCTGCCCTGGAGGGCTGCCCCACTGCACCCTCCCCCTCCTGCCCATCTACACCAGGCCCTCAGGGGATATGGCCTGAGCAGAGCCCTCCATTCACCATGGCCCCAGGAGGGTCCCCACACCTCAGGAGCAGGTAGAGTGTGTCATTCTCGGAATGGGTCCAACTTCTGGCAAGAGAAGGGCCAGTGGAGGAGGCCACAAGGCCAAGGCCAGAGGCAGGCCCCCATCACCTTCTCAGCTTGGAGCTCAGAATTGATAGTGTTGGCACTGGACCGTACAGGACAATGCCCAGCTAAAACTTGAAGTGTCTCCTGATGTCCCCATAATGTCAACTTCAAAGTACACAATGCTGGAGTGTACCTCATCCCCCAGTTTCACTGGGGAAATTGAAGTAACTGGAAGCATCTCACCTCCCCCCCTCCCAAACACACAGTTTCACTAGGGAAATTGAAATAACTGGTGGCATCCGGGAAGTCTGTACCTAGCCCAGCCTGGGTTGATCCTAAAGGATAAAGGAATCCTGAGAACAGTGATTTTTTTTTTTTAAACCAGGGCCTTCTTTCCCGATTAACCCTTTCCAGATGCCTATTGTCCCCATGATGGCTGATCATAAGCCCTGAATCCCCTCCATCCCGCTCCTCCCATCTCCCTTTTGCAGGTGAGAACAAAGAGAGTTCAGTCTCCTGCATCCTACCCCATGGTGGATATGAGACAGAGACACAAGAAAAAAAAGGACAGAGACTTGGACTCATCTACAACCTTGGTTTCCACTTTCGGATTCTTGCCATCCCTACCCTCTCTCTTTCCAAACAGGAAATGGGTGGAAGGTGCAAAGACGAAGACTTCCTGGCCTTCATGAGGCCAGCACAAAGAGGAGGACTTGGGTCCTCACTCTATATCCTTGCCTTGCCCTTGATATCTGCTTCACCTTAGTGCTCTTTGGTTTGGTGTTCATGCATACTGGCTCTCTGGAGTGGGTCATCTCTGGAATGGTCCTAGCCTCTGACAAGAGGAGGGCCAGTGGGCAAGGCCATACCCCCTGGGCACCAGGCACCTGAAGTGACTCTTCAAATTCAGGGCATGAGTCCTGGCCCCAATCTAGGCTGACATCCTTGGACCACTCCTATATAACCTGAACAGACTTTGACCAGGGCTTTCCATGAGCAGTGTTCCCGGATCTCTGCAATTTCCGTAATCCCTGTTTGGAAGCAGTGAAGAATCTTGACATTTCATTTACCTCATCTGTACTAGATTTTGAAGGTGGTCCTCATGACTAACAAAGACCTAGTGGGACACTGGGAGCTCAACTGGAATCACCATGATGTCTGCTTCAAAGTCAAGGGTTTGTCTGGACCTCAGATGTGCTCCTCAACTATAAAGATGAGGACAGCAACGTGGCCTGCCTTCTTAAAAGAGCAAGGAACCAAACCCCTGCTCACATGTCTCCCCCCCCCCATTCTCCCAGGTGCCAGGAAGGAGAACGTATGGCCCTAGATTTTCTAGAAAATGTGACCCATCTTGTGGATACTGACTGGCAACCAAGGTCAGGCCTTAGTCGCTACTGTGCAGTGGATTATAATGTAACAAAGAACAGCTGGAGAAACAATGAGAGAGGTATCCTTGAGCCCTCCTGTACCCCCACATGCCTCGTCTCTCTTCAAGCACAACCATTCTTCCCTCTGTAAAGGGAAAATTGGAGCTCTCTGGAAGCCCCCAATATTGTGCCACAGGAAAGGGAGTGTTTCATCTTGGACTAGGGACTCCAGTGCCCTGGAGCAGGAAGTTGATTTCTTCATGGGGAGATGTACGGCCAGGAGAGGCTTTTCTTACTCCGATGCCAGCAGCCCACCATCTTGTGCCATCAGGGAGGAGGAGGCTGTGGTATATTCTATATATGGTGAAGAGTGTGTCATCTCTGGAATTTATCCAGCCTCTGGCAAGAGAAGGACCAGTGGAGGAGGCCATGAGCCCTGGGCCAGAGGCAGGCTCCCACCTTCTCAATTTGGAGCTCAGAATTGATGGTGTTGGCATTGGACCCTACAGGACAATGCCCAGCTAGCTATCCCCTGATGACCCCATGATGCAGCTTCAAAGTACATAATTATGGATTGTACCTCACTCCCCAGTTTCACTATGGAAATTGAAGTAACTGGAGGCATCTCAACCCTTCAGTTCCACTAGGGAAATTGAAGTAACTGGAGGTATCTGGGAGATCTATACCAAGCCCAGCCTAGGGCAACCTTCTTGACTGATCCACAAGGAATCCTGGGACTAGAAATTTTGACCAAGGCCTTCTTCCCTGACTAACCCTTGCCAGATGCCTGATCCAAAGCCCTGAACACCCTTATCCGCCCTTGAAGGTGAAGACAGGGAGTTCAGCTTCCTGGATCCCACTCCTTGGTCAATATTGAAAATGGTTTTGGAGCCAAGGGGTTGATAGTGGGCCATTTGGATGGCCCAAGGGAAAGTCCAGAATTGGATGGGTATGAGTTTGTTCTAACTCCCACCTGTGTGGCCAGACCATGCTGGGGAAAGTCTGGAGATGTATGTGCTACTTACATCCCTGTCTGGACATGCTTCTCATTCCCTGAAGATTGTGCATTTAAAAGGAGTGGTTTCTTGTGTGTCTTTTGGGTCCCAGAGGTATTTCTGTCCCCTCGGACATTGTTGGCATTTGTGTTGCCTAGTTCAGGTGTGGGACAAGCCCAGCTTGTCAAAGCCTAAAGTGTGAGTCCCTGATGGGGTCTCAGGCAGACCCCTTCCCAGTCCTCTCAGACAGGACCGTTCTTATACCATCCCAGTTAGAATGTGTTTGGGGATGAAGAACATGGGCCGGGCTCCTCACATGGCATGGTTTCTGTGGCTGTGTCAAAAGTCACAGAACTGATAGAACTGAATATTTCTCATCAGTAATCACTGCTTTCTTAGGTATCATTTTTATATCTTTGAATATTTTAAAAAAAGACACACACACACACACACTTTTAGGAGTTCCAGCAGTAGATTCTGTTCCTAAACAGGATGCCTAGAATTACAAAAAGCTGTTGAAGGTCAAGGCCTTTAGGCAGGAATCTGAAGGGCCCTTCCCAAGGCCTGTACATACATAAATCTCAGCTGTTCTTACGTGAGACTTCCTCTCTGACCACCCTCATTAAAAGCCCTTGTTACAGGCACTGGAAACAAAGGACAAGACCTCAAGTAGGCCTAAGATCCTAGAGTCTCCGCTAGAATGTACTTCTCAGAGGTCATCTAGCCCAGTGCTTCTTAAACTGTGGGTCGAGACCCCATATGGGGTCATGAAAAATTTGGCAACGGTAAGAGGTTTCTGAATGTGCAACAACGAAAAATAATTAAAAATCAAACTTATAAAAAAAAAAAGAAATAGGTCAATGGAAAGTCCAGGCAGGAGACAGTTTTGAGGAATGTGAGCTCTGTCAATTAAAGAGGGCCAGAGTTGGCCATTAGGAGTTAAACTGCAGAGAGGAATAAGCCCAGGGAGCCCAACTGAGTGCCCTGCCCAGCAGAGACATTGCATGTAGAGGGGAGCAGCACGAAAAGAGAAAGGACACTGGGGTCTATCAATGCCAGAGGTGTGAATTGCCTAAGCCACACGTGTTTTCTGAGTGTGTCTTGTTTCTCTACCAGTGTCTCCAAGTGTGTGCTCACTGAACCTACTGACACTGTGTATAGTTGTGGGATAACATGTACAAGCTTATGGAAAGAATATTTTGTTGCTGTTGTTCTTTGTAAACCGTCACAGTAAATGCCTTTGCTTTGAGTTATTATATCTACTGGCTGACTATTAAAGATAAGCACCTCTGTTTGGGCTGGTGAACTAGTTTTAAAAGTTCTGACTTAGAGAATACTTTAAAGTGGGGATAATCACCTTCTTGGAGACCAAACCTTCAAGCATGAGTTGGTGGGGAGAAAAGTACCCAGAATGGGTACTGTGCTGTATTATTGTGTTTTGTTTAACTTATTTTTCTCCATTACAAAGGGAAGAGAAAAAGGAAAGGAATAAGTATTTATATGGTACCTACTATATACAAGGCACTATGCTAAGCATTTATATATATATATATATATGTGTGTGTGTGTGTGTATATCTCATTTGATCCTCACAACAAACCTTGCTACTATTATCCCCATTTTATAGTTGAGGAAACTAAGGCAAATAGAGGCTAAATGCCTTTTCCAGGCTCAGACAGTAAGTGTCTGAAACTGGATTTGAACTTGAGTCTTCCTGACTCTAGGTTCAGTGCTCTGTCTACTATACCACCAGCTGCCTCTGGAAGGAAATGGAGTGGAGGGACAGTTGCCTCCCCATCTTAGGATAGAATCACAGAAAACCAAGAATATAATTGCAAGTTGTTAATAAAATATTAAACTGACTGTAAAGATGAGCCTACACCCTAATCCTTTTATAATGTATGAACATCTTTCTGGTTGGCTGAGCGAATAAATTAACCATACCTCTGAGGGCTTTAAGTAGCTACGTACTGGAAGAATTTCAGAGATTTCAGAGTTCAAAAGTAGAAGACATTGAAAACCAGGAACTACCTGTAGAAGAAAATCCTCCAGGGGTTTGGGTGTATGAAGGAAATTCCTCTCTTTTCTTCTCCTACATTGTCCATTTAGGTTTAAAGGGGAACTACTGGATAAATATACTATATTTAGTGAGGAACAGAGACACACTCTAGACAGACACAGATACAAAGAGATAATCATCTAAAGAAGGAAGCAGCTTCCAGGAGCCTGACCCCTAGCAATCAAGAGTTGAGCTCCAGAGAGGAGCTGGAAACCTAACATGAGAACTCTACAAAGAGAAAAAGGACCTCTATCCCCTACTTTATGAGTAATTATGAGTTGTCTTTGCTACACGTGTGCCTTACTACCATTTTATTCTAAGTCTGAGCCAACTCTTCTGCTGGATTCTATGTTTGTGAGAGAGCAGACTGCTGGTTTATGGAGAGAATGTTTTGTAATTACTGTTCTTGATATACCATTTGAGTAAATGCCTTTGCTAAGAGCTGATTGAGCTGGCTAGCTGATTGTTAATGGGAAGCACAGTGGTGGGGGCCTTGTGAGCTATAGTATTGATATTACAGACCCCACAGGGTTATCCCAAGGCCCCAAGGTTGTTGCCCTCTCTGGGCACCTAAACTGAAAATCTTCAAGTGGGATTTAGGGACTAGCCCAAAGATAGTACTACTGAAGGAATTTAGTAGGATCTCTTTTTTTCCCCAGAGGGTACTTTTTTTTTTTTAACTGCCAAAGAAATACATAGTCTAAGCTCATTACTTTTCTTCAGTCATTTTATTGATTGATTCATTCATTCAGCAAGCATATACTGAGTGATGACTGTGAGCATAGCATAGTCCTAGGAATTATGGGGAATACAAAGAAAGTACAAGGTATACTCTTTTTCTTTTAAAGTATTTATTTTTAACATTCTTTTCTTTTTAAATTTTGAGTTCCAAATTCTCTGCCTCCCTTCCATATCTCTCCAACCTACTGAGAAGGCAAGCAATATGATATCAATTATATATGTGAAATCATAAAAACCATATTTTTATATTAGCCATATTTTACCCCAAACCCAAGAAAAATAAAGAAATTGAGAAAATTATACTTCAATTTACAATCAGGGTTCATCAGTCATTTCTATGGAGGTAGACAGCATTTTTTCGTGATAAGTCCTTTGGAATTATTTTGGATTATTGTATTGATAAGAATTAGTCAAGTTTTTCACAATTGATCATCCTGACAGGATTGCCGTTACTGTGCACAATGATTTCCTGGTTCTTCTCACTTCAGTTTGTATGATTTTATATATGTCTTACCACATTTTTTTCTGAAACCCCTCTCCCTGGCATTTCTTATAGCACAATAGTGCTCCATCACAAACATATGCCACGACTTGTTCAGCCATTTCTCAATTGATGAGCATCTCCTTGATTTCCAATTCTTTGCTACCCCTAAAAGGGCTGCTATAAATATTTTTGTACATATAGGTCCTTTTCCTTTTTCTTTGATCACTTAGAGGTACAGATCTAGTAATGATATTGCTGGGTCAAAGGGTATGCACAATTTTATAACCCTTTGGGCATGGTTTCAAATTGTTCTCCAGAATGGTTGGACCAGTTCACGACTCCACCAACAGTTAATTAGTGTGCCACATATACTCCAGCATTTGTCATTTCTGATAGGTGTGAGGTGGTACCTCAGAGTTGTTTTAATTTGTGTTTTTCTAATCAATAGTGATTTAGAACATTTGTTTTTCATATGACTATAGATAGCTTTGATCTCTTCTTCTGAAACCATCTGTTTATATCCTTTGGCCATTTATCAATTGAGGAAAGGCTCTTATTTTTAAAAATTTGACTCAGTTCTATATATTTGAGAAATGAGGCCCTTGTCAGAGAAACTTGCTGTGAAAAACTTTGATACTACTTCATTGTCTATGGTACCTTTTAGCAAAATGTGATTTCCCTGATTATCCCTTATAATTAGGTCTATTTTTGCTTTTTCTCTGAGATCATGATTGCTACCCCTACCTTTTTTTCAGTTCAGCGGAAGCATATCAGATTCTTCTCCAGCCCCTTGTTTTAGCTGTATGTGTGTGTGTCTTTCTGTTTCAAGTGTGTCTTTTTTAAACAGCATATTGTTGGATTCTGGTTTCTAATCCATTCTGCTATTTGCTTCCATTTTATGAGTGAGTTCATCCTATTCACATTCACAATTATGATTACTGACTGTGTATTTCCCTCTGTAATATTTTCTTTTGTTTATCCTTCTTCCTTTTTACCCTAACCCCTCCTTTTGACCACTACCTCTCTTAATTTGCCTTCCCTTTTATCACCCTCCCACTTCTCTTATCCTTTCTCCCTCCTATTTTCCTATTTAGTTAAATTTCTAAATACAGATGAATGTGGATATATGTTCTTCCCCCTTTGAACCATTTCTGATGAGAATGAAATTCAAGCATTGCCACCTCCTCCATTTTCACCTCCACTGTAAGAGCTCTTGCTTGTGTGCCCCTTTTATGTGAGAAAAATTTCCCCATTTTACATCTCCTTTCCCCCTTCTCCCAGTGTATCCCTCTTTCCCTCCTTCCCCTTCATTTTTCTGGAGATCAATCCAACATAATCAATTCATACCCATGCCTATTGTCTATTTAAACTCCTTTTACCTGCCCTAATAATGATAAAGTTCTTAGGAGTTACATGTTATCATCTTCCCATATAGAAATGTAAACAGTTTAACTTAATTGAGCCCCTTATGATTACTCTTTCATATTTACCGTTTTATGCTTCCTTGAGTCTTGTGTTTGAATGTCAAATTTTCTATTCAGCTCTGGTTTTTTTTCATCAAGAATGATTGGAAATTTTCTATTTCATTAAATATACATTTCCCCCCTAAAGGTTACACTCATTTTGCTGGGTAGGTTATTCTTGGTTGTAATACCAGCTCCTTTGCCTTCTGGAACATCATATTTCTAGCTCTTCAATCCTTTAATGTAGAAGCTACTAAGTCTTATTATTCTGACTGTGGCTGCATGATATTTGAATTGTTTCTTTCTGGCTGCTTGCAATATTTTCTCCTTGACCTGCAAGCTCTGAAATTTGGCTATAATATTCCTAGGAGGTTTTATTTTGGGATCTCTTTCAGGAGGTGATCAGTGGATTTTTTCCATTTCTATTTTATCCTCTGGTTCTAGGATATTAGGGTAGTTTGTTTTGATAGTTTCTTGAAATATTATACAGTCCAATAATTCTTAAATTTTCTCTTCTCAATCTATTTTCCAGTTCACTTGTTTTTCCAATGAGATATTCACATTTTCTTTTATTTTTTCCATTCTTTTAACTTTGTTTTATTCTTTCTTGATATCTTATGGGTACATTAGCTTTCACTTGCCCAATTCTAATTTTTAAGGAATTACTTTCTTCAGTGAGATTTTGTACCTCTTTTTCTATTTGGCCAGATCTGCTTTTTAAGGAGTTATTTTTCTTCAGTGATTTTTTTGTGCCTCTTTTTTACTATTAGGCCTATTCTGGTTTTTTAGGTGTTATTTTCTTCATTTTTTTGTGCCTCTTTTACCAAGCTGTTCATTCTCTTTTCATAATTTTCTTACATCACTCTCATTTCTTTTCTTAATTTTTCCTCTACCAATCTTGTCACTTTCTTTAATTCTTCCAGGAATTCTTGTTGGGCTTGGATCCAATTAGTGTTTTTCTTTGAGGCTTTGTTTGTAGCTATTTTCATGTTGTCTTCTTTTTGAATTTATGTTTTGGTCTTCCCTGTGACCCTAGGAGCTTTTTATGGTCAAATTACCTTTTTGTTGTTTGCTTTTTTCTAGCCTGTTTCTTGACTTTTAACTTTGTTAAAGTTGGGCTCTGCTCACCTGGAGCTGAGAAGGGACTGTCCCAAATTTTAGGCTTTTTTGTGCTGCTGTTTTCAGAGCTAGTTCTGGGGGTCTACAGGTTTTTGTTGCTCCAAGGTAATGTGATTTTGGGAGAGGTGTGGTCACTACTCTTCTGGTCTGTGCTTTTGTCTTTACCCAGGAAGAGCTCTTGGTCCCCTGCAGCCACAAGTGCTAGCATTCCTCTTTGCTTTGGAACTGTGACCAGGGCTCCTGCTTCTCTGTGACAGACCATCAGCTCTCCTCTCCACCCTGGAATTGAGATCTAGAACTGCATATGGGCAATAGAGTTGCCAATCAGTGTTAGATGTACCCCGTGCCAGCAAAGAGTGCCCTATAATCTCTTTCTGACCAGTTGTCCAACCCCATTAGTCCCTAGCCTCTTCTAGCCTTAGAGCTCTTGAAGCCACTGTTGCTGCTGTTACGATATATATGGTATGTATATGAGATGTATACCCCAGTGTCACAGACTTCTCCTGTTGACCTGGTAAGTTTCCTTACAACAGAAAAATATTTTACCCTCACTTTCATTGTCTCTACTGCTCCAAAATTTGATTTGAGGTATTATTTTAAAATTTTTTGGAGGGGAATGTTGAGAGAGTTCAGCTGGGTTGCTGTCTCTAATTCACCATCATGGCTCTGCCTCAAGGTATGCTCTTTTTTTTATTCTTAAGGAGCTTATATTAAGTCATCAGGCACAGATGACTTGAAACTATCTTGACATTTTACTTGAAAGGAAAGTAATCTTACTCTTATCTCTAACTATACTATTAGCTTGCAGATGACCTTGGTGGAATTTGTATAATTGTTTATGGTTGACTTAAAAAAAATCTATAGTAAGTCTCCCATCCAGAAATAGAATAATTGCATATTATTATTTTGGAGATAGGTGATTTAGTTGGAAATTGTAAGTAGATAAATTTAGGCTTGATTTTGTGAAAAGCTTCCTAACAATTAGAGCAGTCTAAAAATGGAATAGGTTTTCTCAAGAGATGGTGGGTTCTCTCTCTTTAGAGATTTTCAGGCAAAAGCTTGTTGGTTGATATGTTATAATGAGGATTTCTTTTGTGTAGCAGTTGGACTATATGGCTGCTGAAGTAATGTCTCAAATTCTATGTTTTTGTACAAGTAAAAATTCTCTACTTGTTTGCTCTTGGTGGACTCTATGCAAGGCTGCTGAGAGTTTAATAACTTTTTAAGAATTTATCTCACAAAGCCATATTCTTTGTAGCATGAGTTATTAGAAATCTTAGCACTTCCTATTGAAGATTTTGGCACTGAAAAAGTTTTTTCCTCTATATCTAGTTGCTGAGTAAAATG